>NC_090705.1:18256935-18346935 GCF_040954835.1 Lepisosteus oculatus
GCCTTCAATTGAAACAAATTAATCTGATCTATTGTCAAGCCTGGTGACATTTCATATTAGCCTACTTTCAGAAGGACCTTGTAACATAAGCACATTAACTCAGAAAAGTAACAGGTTTTACTCCAGACTGTGAAGATGGTTGCCACTGACTTTTCTAGGCTGATACTTAAAGCAATTAATCAGAAATCAGCCAATTTACAGCTGAAATGTTATATTCTTCTAAAGGTCGCACAAACGTCTGACAGCACTGCAATCTACACAAACTGTTCGTGGATCTCCAAGAGTTATGCCACAAGGTCTTTGGATTTTGTAGCTGGAATAAGTGATTGGAGCCTCCAAACACCACAGCCAACAAGTTCTTTTTGGTAAAAAGAGAGCAATCCAATCCAAAAAGCAGTTTCAGCACTTGTGAATACTTTATGCTTGTGACGTTGATTTCAGCGATTATAAGCCAGCACCAAGGCTTGCAGTTTACACTTGAAACTCATGGAATTTCACAATTTTGGGGATCTTGTTTTTAGTTTCTTTTCAAAATGAATTCAAACTTCTTCATGACTGAAGTCTAATGGTCTCTGATAAAAATAAAGCAATCACCATTTTCCCAAAGAAAATGAACAGGAGATCTTACTGTACAATGGTCTTTGTCGGCATGGATATGTTAATATCAGTGAGAGTATGAAACAAAATTTCTTTTTAATCGGGTATCTTTTTTTTATTCTTACAATATTAAATAATGTATAATATACTTAATTGAGTTGCTGTCCTCTAGTCCTTATAGTACAGGCTAGGTTTAAGGTTTTTCAACAACACCAGTGACTTTCAGTATGGATCTCACTTCATTATGGATCTCATTCTCACTCATGAATCCTAAAGGAGTTTGGGTCTTGCTGACTATGGGAATTTAGTGCATTTGCATAATGTTATGTTTGTTGTGTTTTAATCTTGACCTCAATACTCATAATTTTATGTAAGTCATATTATCACATATTGTGTACTTGTGGGAAACAATGTTTCTTGATAGACGTGGAGGTGATAGATTTAGTTAAGTGCCTTAAATTATTACTCACTCACAACAAATGGAATGGAAGAAATATCACAACCTAAGAAAAAAACAAATCATGGTCCCAGACAGCTGTGGTACTAGTTAATCCTAAGCTTCTTAGGCCAAAGGAATACACTTCATAAGAAATAGAAGAAACCAAACAAGAAATCTTTAGGATCCATATAGGATGATTCAGTTAATGTTTACCAGACATGTACTGTATATCACAGTAACAGTCAAAACTTTCTTCTTTGAAAATATTAACAACTGCGAGAAAAAACATTTCTCAGAAAATGTTGTAGACAAGGACTCAAGAATTACTTGATACAGGATATTAATATTCAAAATTTAGGAAGCATATACTCAAGGGGTTTATTAAAGCAAACTTCAGTACCATTTGAAACTTATATAAAGAAAATAATACTATTTATAATTATTTGTGCCAGTCATTTACTGTACTGGATATGAGTCGTTTTGTTATTGTATGTATTTACAAAATGTTCAGAATCTTTTGTTAAAGCCAATATGTTTTGTGATTTCTAAAGCAAGGACTCTCTTTAAAAAATACTTAAATTTGTTCTGTGGTATCAGAACAAATGGATCTCATCTGGAAACACTTTAGACATATAATGATGCCTCAGTTTTACACGCAACCCCCCAAAAAAAACTAATAGTATACATAACAGAAACATCCCTGTTGTAAAATTATCCTTTTAAAATGTACAGTATTTGAAATTATTTAAACATGCTCACATGCTATTAACATGAACTTGAGAACCAGAGAATTTCAACACAGATTTTCTTTTTACTTTCAAAACATCCTTTTTAGGCAAAACTGAAAATCAATTTGAGTAGGAGTTTCAAAATTGACATTACCCTTTTGAAAAACTGGAAATAGATCTTCCTGTCAAAGACTAAAACTGCTCTCCTCTGTCTAGACTGCACGGGGAGCAAAATTATCAGATTTTCATTTCCTCAATTTCACTCAACAGTGGTAAGAACGTGTGAGTATTGATTCATCTGCTGAAACAAAAAGAAGAAGAGCTCTACACCTCGCCAGGGTCAAATGGTTTTGTGGCTGTCTAATTATACCAAAAAACAGCATATAAATCTTCATCTAGTCATTATGGGAACATAAGAGTCCAAAGGAATCATTAGAATCCTTTTAGCCTCCTACTTGCCCTCTGTGTGTTTTGTGGGGTCAGATGCTTCATTTAATGCTGGTCATGGTTTATAGAGTTTAATGTTGATATTGGAGATCTGATTTTCTTTGTGAAGAATTTCTTAGTGATGATTTTCATGGAGGTAACTATAGAAGTTCAGGTTGGGAGGAGGGCAGGTTGGAAAACGTTCTAGTGAAATACAGTATGTACAGGAACAGTGAACATGTGATCACTTACTTCTTATATTCTGAGTGCTGAACACATCACGTTTATAGCATACACATGATCACACATCCCTTTATTTATTTTTCCTTCACAGAAACACTTGCTTGTTTTGAACACTGTGATAGACATACTGTATAGAAAGCAGTTTCCATCCTAACAGGATCATAGCTTATTCTTGCAGTTTTCATTGAGACATACAGTAAAACACTTCACAAAACGCTAGATCTCAGAATTTATATTCCAGTCCATTTGAATTTGAGACCACATCCTCTATGCCAAAGGTCACCTTGTCCAGAAAGAACAAAATACCAAATCAAATCTTTGCTGCAGATGAACTTACAGTACAATGTTAATGTTACTGCATCACTTATAACGTGTATATTAATCTGTAAATGTTCTGAGATGGTTATCATCAGCAGGACATGTTGACATTAAAAAACATTATTCTCAGCTTAAATACTGTTGTATAACATTCTGAGGTGATGCTAAGTAATACCAGACTATTTTACAGAAAATTTTACATTTTACAATTGTACAAACCATAAGAGTGAATGTTTCACATTCTGAATCATTGTGTTCACTTGACATTCAAGTTATTAGAATTGTGTTCAACTGAACAGTGGTTGCAACTGACTTCTTCACACTAAGGCTCTATTTTCAATAATTTTAAGCATTTAAATCCCCATTGTTTTCTATGCAGATCTAAGCACCAAATTGTTTTGTATGTAGGGCCCATGAAGTCTAAAACACAATGTATGAATGCCAATCAATAAATGTGTTCTTGAGTCTGTATTAAGGATAGCCACCATCTGCTAGTTGATATGTATAGTAAGTGCACATTTATGCAACATCATAGCAACAGCATACAGCTTATTAATACTAATAAGCCACTGACTTTATGATATCAAGGATGTTTGCATGCAACCAAACAATTTGTCAAGCCCAAAAGTTTTCCAGAATTTCCCAGAATGAGAAATGAACTGAGACAGTTTTTTTTAGGATGGTTTGGATATGAATATTGTCTGCAAAAATGTTTTGCTGTGTGCGTTAAATTAACTAAGTTGTTTTGTATTCCATTTGTACTGTAAAATGAATAAACTACATTCAGACAAACCCTCATTGACTTCATAGTGATTTATGTCCATGCAAAATATGAAGCACTTATCTCTATGTCTCTCTCTTTAAACCAAGGTCAGCATGCTTAAGGAGATAATGAAGAGAAAGAGTTATTTGCCTGTCTCATTCCCCATTTTTTTATCCTTGAACAGGATCTGCATGTACATTGCTTTATCTTTATCCATTTATTATTTAACAAAAATGTAGAGGAGCTTTGGTTCATAGTTGCTTTGGGCATAAGTGTCCATTATGAGCTCTGTCAATTTTTGAGAGTTGATCTTAGATAATAAATAGTGCCCGGCTCTTATGTTATTGACCTTTTTGAATAAATATAATGAGAGTGAAAAGTACCTGGTGGGCCAGTGTTATTGGCTAATAGACACTGTATGGATCACAAAAGAAACAATCTAATCACCCTCATTACTTGAGTGTCAGCCTATTCAGCAAAAGGAACAAATATAAGAAAACAAATAAGAAAACCCTGATGTGTTGGAAGTAAAAGCTATTTGCTGTGACCCTTGATTTAATCATCTAAAAGGATTTTTTAAAAAGAAATAGGCATATAACATACTACACATTGATCCACACAATGTTGAAACTGAGCTATGGACTTCATTTATACTGTAGCAACACATGATGTTGTATAATGCTATATTTGATTAAAACCTTGAAAGGCATTGCATAATTGCCATTGATGACAATGAAATGATTAGACAAATATTGCTAAGGATGAAATCAAAATGTATGTAGTGACTAACAGATTGTCTTGAGGCTTAACAAGAATTCCTGTGGTTCTTGCTTTTCAAGCTTGCAACAGTTTGTGATAGATAAGACATTTCCGTACTTACGGTAGTGGTATTGAAGCTGTGGCATCTTGAGCACCAGATTCTGGAAGCTTAATAAATCCTACACTGAAAAACTGAGTTCCTTTTACTGTACTGTAGTAATCTAATAAATTTAGATGTGATATGCAGAGTGATATGCCAGCAGCCATATCACTGCAACTCACAACCGGCAATCCACTGAAGCTAAGCAGGTGTGAACCTGGTCAGTACCTGGATGGGAAACCTCCTGGGAAAAACTAAGGTTGCTGCTGGAAGAGGTGTTGGTGGGGCCAGCAGGGGTGTACTCACCCTGAGGTTCATGTGGATCCTAATGCCCCAGTATAGTGATGAGGACACTATACTGTAAACAGGTGCCGTGCTTCAGATAAAACATAAAACCGAGGTCCTGACTCTCTGTGGTCATTAAAAATTCCAGGGTGTTTCTCGAAAAGAGTAGGGGTGTAACCCCGGCGTCCTAGTCAAATTTCCCATTGGCCCTTACCAATCATGGCCTAATAATCCCCATCTATGAATTGGCTTCATTACTCTGCTCTCCTCCCCACTGATAGCTGATGTGTGGTGAGTATGCTGGTGCACTATGGCTGCCGTTGCATCATCCAGGTGGGGCTACATATCGGTGGTGGTGGAGGGGAGTCTCCATTACATGTAAAGCACTTTGAGTCTAGTTTCCAGAAAAGTGCTTTATAAGTGTAAGCAATTATTATAATAATTATTATTGTTAATTATAATTTGTCTTCACTATATGGTATATACTTACAGTATGAACTAGATCATAGGTTATGACGTTATCTGACAAGACTCTCTAGCTGCATATGCAGCAGATAATTCTTATTTCCTAGTTAGAAGACATTCACTGGTGGGAATGCAACACTGCTTGAAAATAGTTATTTAATGGGTTTATGCTACAAAAGTGTTCATTTTAAACATTCATGTCTTATTGAACAATTAAAAATTTGTGACATAAGCCTACTTGATCCTACAATAGGACAGAAGCGACAAGGATAAAGGAGTGTGGCACAATCTTCTTCCCAGGCAATACACTGTTTTTTTTTTCAATAAATTTCATACCAGATGCTTAGTAGCAATATATTCTTAGAAAAACATTAGGTCATGTTATCTTGTTTTATAGTACATCATTACATAGTGTTGGATACCGTTGCAATAACATTTTTATACTTGAACTAAAAAATGTGCAAAAACCAAAAGTGGTATGTTTATACTGTTCAAGTATTTTGCTTACAGTTTTCTTGGCATAGCTTTCAAAGGTGTGGGGTATCAAATTATTATGAACACTCTGTGTGCTCTGTCAATAGATCAGAAATTAAATAGCTTTGAGCTGCTGCTTTGTGTTTCACAATAGCATCTAAAGACGAAATCAAATCTGATCCATTCAGTGCAAAACTGTGATTATGGATAAAGATTTAAGGCTACTGTTATCATAAAGAAAGCATTGTAGAAATCAGATAAATCCGATTGGTAACAACAAATATCATCAGGTTTAAGTGCACAGTGTAAGGAAAACTTAATAAAGTCAAAATTACCCAGTAATTACATCAGTATTTTGTATCACTCTTGTTTACTTGTTTCTTTTTTCAGAAAACAGTGGTAATATACCACAGAAAACCATTCAAGGCATGATTGCTTTTGTAATTTCTTAAAGGTCACTGATTTCATTCATCTTTAAAATGAATAAATAAACAGAAATAAATAAATAAACAGTGCCTGTCCAGGGAAGTGCTTGTATCTGCTTTTAAATGTGAAATGGATTCTAGCTCAGGTTCAAATTAATTAAAAGCACTAATTGAAAGTGCACGCTAATGACTGCAATCCAACCCAACAATTCTTTAATATTTCATCATTAAACAGTAAAATAACCCGATATGATCCTAATATAGTGCCAATTATGCTGCATTGATCAAAGTGACCTTTTCATACTAGAGAGCAAAAATCAATTCCCCCTGTACAACAAATGTCAGGGAGATGAGAGAAACATATAATCTGTGACAATCAAAACATTACTTACAAGTGAAGTCACCACTGACCCACACACCAAGTGATTTCTGCAGGTCATGTACTGTTTTTATTTTTCCCCTGTTGTTGTTTTCCTCCGTCTGCAAACAGACATGTTATTTCTTAAAAGCAATGATGAAATTAAACAGCTGTAAATTTGCCATCTGTATGAATACACTGTGAAAAAATATTCATCTGATTATGTTTATCAACGATTTAATGCAAGATGTGCACCAATGCAGTAATGTCTGTCAGAAGCAGTACAGAGCTTTGCAAGGTTACATTTATGGAGGGCTTTCGTTTGTACCTGTGGTATTGATAAGCTTTTTTATGGTAAGGTAGAAAAATGTAATTAGTAAATTGAGCAGAGACGTTTTTCTGTTTATTTCATTGTTTCTCCCTTTCAGATTTTTATTTCATGCATCCCCCCTTGACCTAAGCTCCAATTTCTGAAGCTCTTGCACAGTTAACTCCTCTCTCTGAACAGGAGTCCAAGACTTCTTGCCACATGGCCAGGGAGCTGGTCCTGAGCAAAGGACGTTAAACCAAAAGTTATTGTACATAAAATACTCAATTACAAATGTACAAAGCATCTGATTCTGAGGCGCCATTAATCCTTGTGAAATGATGTTCAAGCTATGTGATTAAGACTTTCCCAGTGTCATCTATCCAGGTTGGTATGGCCTCCATTAAATAGCCATTAAAAGAGCCATAAGGAGCCATTAAACTGCTCTTACAGCTTCACCAGACTGCTCCAGCCTCTACCAGTTGGCAGCCAACGTATGATGGGACTGCTACAGTCTGCTAAATGTTGGCAGCCAACCTATGCTGCGACTTCTATAGCCACTCTGGTCTGCTATAAGGTGGCAGCCAATCACAGCATCGGCCTACTGTGATTACCATAGACTCTCTGGTCTGCTATCACCTGGTATCACGTCACTTTTATCCCTTCCTCATTTTGGACCTTGCACTGGTTCCAGTTCTCAGCAGGAGCACAACTGGGCCCTATCCAGGGCACACCTTCTACAGTCCATCTTGACAGCCCACATTTGGACTGGTTTCTGGGGAAGACCTCCCCGAGAGTGCTAACTTTGATCAGCCTGGCTCCTGGCATGTTCCTGGTAGACCGCCACAATGGCAGGCTCTCCAGCTCTGTGACCTGACCAGCACTCCAGTCCCCACACCAGCCTGCTGCCTTCTTTTACAGCCCCACCAGCCTGCTAAAAGTCTGGGTCCATCCTCTGCTATGACTTCTACAGCTACCCTGGTCCTTTTACCAACCTGCCCAGCTGAGACAGCACCCATCTCTGTAGTGACTGCTACAGCTACTTCTGTCTACAACATGTCGGCAGCTTACTTCTGCAATGACTTCTACCATTTCTACCATTCAGCAGCCACTCTCTGTCCACCCCCAGTCAATGCTGCTACAACTATAGCAACACTGGTCAATGCCAAGTTGGCAGCTGACCACTGCTGTGACTGACAACTGCCACCACCAAACCACAACCAGCCTCTGCTGCAGCTTCAACAACCACTTCATACTGCGCCTTGAGCTGTCTCTGGAGACCTTAAAACTCCTCCTCCTTCAGAAGTCTCTGGTGAACTTCGCCTCTGCCTTTGGGTGCTTTTGGAAGCTTCTTGCATTCTGATCTGATCACCACCGTGGCTGCCTCCTGGGAATAGTTGTATTGTAACATATACTGTAAGGTTTTTGGGGGAGTGCAAAATGGATAGAAATAACTGAAAGGTTATGTGATTAGCTTGCCCTGGGTGTTCACAGAATTTTTGAGAGAAAAAGAGGATTGTAATTTGTCTGTTTAACTTTTATATGACAAGAGAGATTCTTAGCAAGTAAAACTGTATCCCTTTATCACCCCAACTTAATATTCTTAACAAAGCTAAATTCTGTATATGTCTGAGTAGATTATTCTATGATTCTCACTTATTGCTACTGTAAAGAGAAACAACTGTTTGTCACAACTACAGAAACTGAAGACAGATTAGCACAGCCCATTCACATTAATATGATGCAAAGTTTAATTATATTTTATTGTAACTTCCTAAGAAAATAGAGAAGGATTCATTTACATTCATTTTCTAGACACAAAGATAGTGTCGCGATCTAAGTACCATACAATCCAACATTTTGCATGCTTACTAATTGGTAAGTTTCATAGTTTGTTTTTTTTGTAGGCTTTCAAGCATTGAGAACTGGAAAGATTGTCAAGTTTTTTGTCATAGATTTCAAACTGGGTTTGGTCAAACACTGTGTATCAATTTTGTGAATCATTTCCAACCATGACAGACATTGGAATGCACAAGGCAATTGATGACTGAAAACAATTGTAATTCTGTATCAACTAGGATTGTGCATTGACCCTTGTATTCCAAAACCCTTTGTTCATCTTCCCCAGAACCCCTGAACCAGTTAGATTGAAATATGGCCAATTTCATCTACACCCAAACATACTTCAGATGTTCATCTCACAAGTTGCTGCACTTATACATTCTACACCCACACTGGGACATCAGCTGTGGACAGAATGTGGCCTGTAATGACAACTAGTCTTCAAAAACAGTTTGCCCAATTAGCTCCAAGCATGCTGATCGCCATTCTGGTGATAATGAAATTACATATGGGGAACAAAAATGAAACTGACCCTGTTGAAAGTGGTTTTTTACATTCTTAAATCTGTAATTGGCAGATATCATCCTTTGCACAATATGATCCAGTTTATCTACATCTGTGGTCCTGTGTAACAAAATTACAGTAACAAATTGTTCAAACTACCGTTTAAAAACTCTGTAGCCATCAAAGTCCAAACCTCATAAGTACCATCCTAAGTAAAATACAATTATAACATTATACAGTGGTAATCATGTGTAAACTAGAATAACACATAGCTGTCTGCCTGCCATAGGCTCGCACTGTTATGTTCCAAAAATTCAAAGTGTTCAGGGTTAAGCATTCAGTCTCAATTCCCAAGTGTCATCCTTAGAACACTAACACTGACACTAACAAGAACCAAGAACCCTAACTGACATAATGCTTTGCTATAGTATTTCATAACAAGAACTTCTTTTGGGTATTAAAGATTTTCTTATTAGTGACATAACCTTATTACCTTATTACCACTTTAATCTAATATAGATGATCAAGACAATATACGTGTCACAAAGCGTTTTTCAGGACCCTATGTAAACGATAGAATCCGGAAGGGAGTGCAATAAAAACGGGGAAAGCAGACTATGAACGAGACTGGTAGAGGAACAGGAATGCGTGTCGAAGTTGCACTGGTGCACTGGTGCTCGGAGGGGGGGGGGGGGGGGGTGTCGTGGCCAAGGCAAACAAGGGAAATCCAGAGTGGGTCGAAAGTCCAGAGCCGGGTGATCCATCCATGACAGAGACAACAAAAGTTAAAAGCCAGAGCAGGATCCAGTAAAGGGTTGGGGAATTAAAAACCCCTCCGTTAAAGGGGTAACGGAGCCAGCCGCTCCAAGCCCCGGACGCAGATGGTCAGGACACCTATACCGGCGGGCCACTCTTGGACGCACTGGTAAGCGGGCTTCCGGGCGTCCGTCTTCCAGAGCTGAGCCCAGAATGGTTGGAGCATCTTTAAAGGGAGGGGCTGGAACAGGAGGCAGGTGAAGGAAAATCAACCAAAACGGGAATGAGCCGGAGCGCCCTTAAGAGGAGGGACTTACGGTCATGACAATATGTTGCTTAGAGGCCTACAAGGCTACTTGGAATTATCTACAATAGTTTAGTTTAATATTTTATATAAAACTAGGGGGATGCTGCACATTGGTGGTGGTGGAGGGGAGTCCCCATTACCTGTCAAGCGCTTTGAGTGGAGTGTCCAAAAAAGAGCTATATGGTATAAGTGCAAGCAATTATCCAGTTAACAAGTTCTGTCTCTAAAAGGTGTGTTTAACCTATTTACCAAAAAAATGTATTTGTATCTATTAAATGTAATAAGAACCAAACACTTGTGAACAATCTCTCAACATTTTCTTCCAGGAGTGGAAGTTTCAGAAGGTGTGATATTAGAAAACAATTTTGTACTGGAGGACTTCAAAGAAAGCACTTCATTCCCTTTAATGTTTGCATTGGCTATATAAAAATGTGCATACCTTTACCCTCTTATGAAAAAGAAGACATGAAAACATAACATAGCAACCTCTGGGTCCTAGTTGTAACTAAAACATATTGGTATTCTTGTTTTCATTTCCAATGGAAATTCTTGAAATTTGTCATTTATTTATAACTACTTTGACATTGCTAAGTATACTAATAGAGTAATCGGAAAGTATCCATTTCTGTTTGATTGTAAGGGACAATAAAACATACAAGCAATTACATTTCAGTAACATTGCATTAAAGAGAAAAGGAAACAAGCATCTTAGCATTCTTTGAATTAATCTTATATGAGTGAACATGCAGTGATTCATAAATGTAATCTCTAGGCTTCTACAAGACCTGCTTGTTTGTAAGACTGCTTATAAATCATACCCTATTAAGAGACAACAAATGATCTGGGATTTTAGCTTAGAAAATGATTGACTTAATTCTCTATGAATTGCCCAAGGAATAATATCTGATAATCCATTAAGCACTTCTTAATCAATTTCCTCAGTCATAATGCAACATGTCTACAGTACCATCCCGTGAAAACAATAGCATGTAGTGACAATCAAATAGATTCAAAGTAATGACTTATTAAGTCTAACCAGTATAACAGATTAATTATTTGCAGTCATAAACAAGCCACATGCTAAAGCTAATATATTTTGCATCTAAACAAAGAAAGAAAAGATAATCATAACTAATTGCTTCAATTTATTATAGTTTTACCATTTCTGATTATTTTAATTGTTACTGTAATTATAAGGTGTTGTTTTTTTCATAATGTTGATTAATTGATATTTTTATAGGATCAAATACCAATAAATTAATGTAAACATTTGCTTTCTATAAATCAATATTTTCAGTATGAGATCAAATGTAAATAGCTGCATTACAGATATTTAAATTTATTCTAGAGATCAAGAAAACATTTTTTTTTTAGATTTTGTAATTATATTTGTAGATTCGGATAGAAAACCTAAAGAATAACAAAGCCTGTGACTGTCATGTGAAATTAAAGTAATAATGGAGAACACTTTGAAGTCTTTATTCAGTTCTTCAAAACTAAGGCTTCAGGATGACTGTAAATTCACAGCAGAAAATGAACTGGAAATAATTTACAACTGGGATGCTGTCAGTTTTTCAGAAGGACCAATACAGAGCTTTTTGTCATTTTATGAGTTGAGCGGGCTGGTTATGTTGTCTTGTATCCCACCCCTATTGTATGTTTAAATTTACAGCTATAGTAAATTGTATTGCTATTAATATTTAATTTGTAAAATAGAATATTTTAGTACATGTTTTCCATGTGCTTCTATGTGTTCATGTCACTAGAAGGGCACCAACAACATGAGTAGAGATGTCGACTAACTTCTGGGTCTTAGGCAGGGCTTGTTATTATGCTGTTCTTAGAACCTGTAATGCTTTCTATCTGTCTTTACATTTATATTTAAAATTTAGACTTGAAGTGCTTATAAATGTAATAATATAAAATGCCTTAAGATGTTTCATGTATAAGCAGCACAGAAATATCCATTTACATTCTTTCACAAATTACAGTACATACAGTGGCTGCTTTCCAGAAATACATTTTAATTGCCTAGAGAATACATTTAAAGTTTACAGTACTGCACAGGTGTCTTTTAGTAAATTTAGGGTGAAGCCACTAAAGTTTAAAGGGCTTAAAGTATATTTACCAGTTTGGTTTGAAGCACTGAAAAAGGACATTTCATGAAGTTAAGCAAGAATCCACACGAGTTCCGAGCACCACGGTATTTCAAATGTTCATTGTTGAAACTTAGGGCTCTGCAGAACACAATAAACGTTAAGGCTCCTTGATCCATTTCAGGACCAACAGTGAACCAAAAACACAGGTTGAGGTGTGAATTTAGGACTTGACACCTTAAAACATCTCACTATAGAAGAGGTTGTAAGGCTGTGGAATAAATTGACATTGGTTGAAACAGATTCCCTGGAACTTAAAAAAACATCTGTATGAGAACACTGAAGAATAGGTGCAAAAACAAGTGTTAAATACATGAAAAGATGTATGAACCAATGGAACAAACACCAGTGTAGGACCCAGTGTAAAATAAAACAAACCAACAACACAAACATTAATACATATTCTATCCCGGGATTTTTCGCTTTGCATATTGATTGTAATTATGTTTTTCTTAAGGGTTGAATTTGGAGGATGGGGCTCCTGCAGTTGATGTATGATTGAAAAATATGGTTTTACAAAAAGCTCCATTCATTCCTAGGCAGATTATTGCTCCAGCACAAAACAGATCTTTTTAAATCCGCGTTCTGAGCTATCTTAGATATATCTGAGATATCTGACTGTGACAGTTGCTGTTAAACAACAACAACAAACATATTGCTGATTCTCCTCGGAACGACACTGGACATTGGCCTGGGCAAGCATCTGCACTTTGTTGAGTCTGGCATGAACAGTTTTTTTTTAATTATTTACTTTATCCAATGTAAATAAAGACAAAAAAATCAAACCATGTGTGCTAGTGCTTACAATTCAGATAGCAGCTCCTCAGAAATCAACTCTGGCATCTTCACATGAGGAAAACTAATGGAGTTCTATATGTCTTTGACTGTGTCAATGTCTCAAAGTGAAACAAATGGAAGATGACATCGTTGCTGATGAAGGCTGAAAAACTATGGAGATGAGAATAAAATTTGCCTAGTTTTTCATGCTCTCTTTAACAGAAAGAGTAATGTGTTGGCTGCACAGTTTAATCTTTCTCATAGGTATTTATTTTCCAAACTTTGCTATGAGTCCATATCATGTACATCATCTTGTCATTGAGGACGTGGCTTTGTCTCTTGTGGTGAAACAGCTTGTGAATGCCAATAGGATTTTTTTAGGAACTTTCTCTTATTGTGTCTTAATTCATTTTGTTCTGTTTTCTACTTCATCTGTGCCTGACTATTTTTTAAAGTAGACTTTTTTTCTAAAAAATGTCTCAGAAATTCAAAAAATAATGTTAGATGTAAAATGAAGCATATACTGTATGACTAACTTTGCACCGTTTGAAACTGCATTCCACTACCGTATACTGTGGATAAATCAAAGTTATTAAAATTTACCTTAATTACTGTATACTGAAGAAAGCTTATTTTTTTATTCTGCATGGTTTTGTGTTGCAATATTTTAATTAATTTAAAATTGTATTTAAAGGAAAAGTAAACGGAACGGTGAACAGTGAAAGGTTGTTTAAATAAAATAGATGTTTTTAGCAAATAGTATCAGATCTTGTGCTCTACTATCTCTCATTCATTAATTCCCCATTCATACTTTATGAACTTTAGAACTTTATTTTCTACAGAAGAATGTTTGGAAAAGAGTCTTAAAATAACTGAGAATACTATCTGACCAACCAGATAACCCAGTATCCTACTGTGCTGTCCATAATCAAGTTAAACTGAAAAACTGGAAGATTTGTTTCTAACCCACCTGCCAGAAAACAGAACAGCTTTAACTACAGTTCAAGGCCATGTTGCAACCTAAAGGAAAGTGCTATTTTTTTATATAAGTCTGAGCTTGGTCAGGTTTTTTTTATAAAGAAATGAACTGGGAAGTGTGTGTTTGTGGGGGGTAATTAAGGAAGTCTGAGAGATGTGTTTATTATACGAAAGTAGACATCAATATTTCTTCCCATTTGATGACTTTGTGAGCTTTTGGCAGTGTGCATATTTACATTTTATCCTGACATGAGCAATAAGCAACAGCACTCCTCTCCTAGTGTGTGTGGCTGCTGCAATACAAATGTTTTCAGGAAGAATTGCCCATTGTGCTATATAGTTGGAATAATAATTATAATATACATTATACTGTATTTTACCTTACACTTGCAATGTCCTTGTAACATCTCTTTGAATAAGTTAAGTGTGCTTCAAAGGCTACAATAAATCCCCCTCACCAAAAAACACTTTACAGGAGTGGCTTCCAAGTCATTATTTTAAAGCAGTCTCCAATCAGAGCCCTCACATTGAAGAGTTTGCTGACTGAATAGTTTATGGATGGCCAATCAGTTTTACCTGCTTTGTGTAGCGTATGCATACCAACCCTTTTTATTCTTTTTTTCATAGATATTCATACCTCACTTCACTGCTCAAGCTTAACTGGAACCATTTACTGCTTGCATTGTCCTGCGTTTTTTGTCCAGCACATGTTAAAAAAGACCCCCCAGACATCACTTCTGTTTTTTTTTTGCTTTTTTTTCACATGACTTAGCGATTATCTTCCTCCTAATCAAAGAGACAGAGATGAAAAGGGTTTATTAATAAAAGTTCCCCTTCAGGAAGATTGGAACTAAATGATTAGTAAAATGCGCCCAATTTCACTCCCAGACCCCCCTCACAGTGAGGCATCTGCAAAGGCCAGAGATGCCAGAATGAAGGCAAAGAATTGTGCATCTGGAAGCTGTTTGCTGTACAGATTAGGAGACATACTGCACACAGATACAGCCTCTAGTCAAAGGGTTTACTCTGTAGGAAGGAAATGCTGTTTGTTTACAACGGTACTTTCTCTTGCTTGTTTTCTTTTTTCTCCCTGCATTAATGGGTAATTATTGTTGCTCTGGCCTACCAGCTGGAGAAATATGTAAACTCCATATTCCAGAAATGGGAAGAAGAAATGGCAGGAAAGATCTCCAGATCTCCAGTAGAGCTCGTGGCCTTGGAGGCATAAACATCGCGAACGTCAGAGTTAACAGGACATGGAAAAAAAGTCCTTTTCCATTCTGCACTCAACATATTTAGCCCTAAAATAACTTACCATGAAGACGTGTTATTTTATCAAATAAGTCCAAAATGAAGTAAAAATAAAACAAGGCCAAGCCGATTCCATAATATAAAATGGTCACTCAAAGCCTCGCTTCTGGTGATATTCACAATAATTATAGGTCTCTCTTTTTTTTCTGAACCATTTTTTCTCCACAAAAAATAGAGACACCAAACTTAAACCATTACGTCATGAGCAAAAAATTCAGAAGAAGGGGGAAAAACTTTTTAATTCTTGAGGTTTAACTTTGGTTGCTGTGGTAACCCTTGTCACATTAGCCTGAGATTATCTGTATGAGGGATAGATTCTGTTCCTTACAGCCAGAGTAATTGCATTTTTGTTTCTCTTTTTTTTTAATCAAACTCACAAACAATAAGCGAATGGCTCTGACAGAAAGTCAATGCGATGTGGACAGCTGGAAAGGCCGAGATGTGAACAGGACCTGCCACCTTTTATGTTCGAGATGACGAGGCTGCTCACCTACTCGCATTTGAAAGAGACCAAACAAAAAAAGCTTCAAAGTGATTCTGGAATGAAAGCTGAAGGGAAATCCTGCTTGTTGAAGAAAGTAGCACTGCAATTATGGCTCTCTTGTGAGATTCTGATGCTATCTAATCAACAGATTCTCCCAGTGCCACAAACACTGCAGTATTGCTGGTGTGGTGTGAAGACCTTGAAACCAATAAAATGTTTGTTTTCTACCTATAAGGCAATCTGTTGTGTTTTTGTTTTGTAAAATTCCTTAAAAATACAATATTCTTCCTTATGTTCACAGCTCACAGTATTTGTATAAGTCTGCATTTCCTGAGGTGTTTTTGTTTTTGCTGTTAGATTAAATGACAGGAGAATACAGTACGGTATATACTGTGCATCTACTTCTTCAAGACCTGTTCTGTTTCATGAAATCAGATGTAAACCTCTTTTAAAATCATAATCACAGTAAGTGTTATTACTCACTCTGAGGTTTGGTGAGCTAAGCTGGAAATGTACTAATTGTAATTTAATTACTGCATGATAATAATTATAATTGTCTCTTCAACAGAAGTAACATTATTTTTTCCTAGACTAATTCATCAAGTACTGTTGAAAAAAAAGGTTTTGAAATACTCAGCTACATTCTTCACAGAAAAGTATTGTATTCTACTGTATATGAAATATAAATTAATAAAAGTCAAACTTTTATTGTAACAAGGCCTTTTTGCTCATTGTATGGAATTTCACAAAAGGTGTGATGTATATACTGTAAATGCAATTCAATATTATTGTTATATCAGTGAATTATTAGCCATTACAACGTGTTTCCAAGGAACCTTTAATCAGAGACACTGAAAAAGGACAGTGGCTGTAAAAGTAATTAAATGTGTTAACAGTCAGCAACCCTGAATAATGATAAGAATGAAAATAAGATTCAAATAATCTTTATTTTACTCATCATTAATTTCGCCAATGTATTTTTAAATCTTCTTTTGTCATATCACTTTCATGTGGAGCCTGCAGAGGTTACTCAGCCAGCTTACCCTCATGTAGAAAATGCTATGCTGCTGACCTGTGCATAGATAATTCGCCATGAAAGCCAATCAATAAATAACAAACACTCCCTAATCAGCCAAAGACTAGGCAGAATGACATTCCATTATCCTGTCAGGCATATCGCAGTCAGAACAACCAAATCTCAGAGGGCAATACCCTACCCTCTCCATTGCAAACTCTCCCCCTCTGAAGGCACCATTATTATGATTACGCATTATGAAAGAGTTATGTTTAAAAGTCATATGAGAAGAAGGAGAACTGAACGTTTGCACACATGTTAGTGTGACCGTACACATCCCCCTTTGCAGCAACATGATGTCATTTTGTCTGTTGGGTGGGAATGCTCCCTGCTGTGATGGCATTGTGTCACTTCAGTTCGGTGACAGCTGACTCTCGCTAGACATTGCTGTCAAGGAACCTCAGACTTCCACATGTACAAGTGAAATTAACTTCTGTTAGTCTGACATTTTCCACAATCAATACTCACAGGGTCCTTGTCTCCAGGATCAAAATTCATAAATCAAAGGCAGAAAGCATGAAATAAGGTATTTGATAAATCCATTAACTACAGAGGTAGTGCATACCCCTTGTTTTTTTTTTGCTCAAGGTCTATAAGTTCTTGAAAGCAAAATCTACCACATAAGCGCTGGGAGTTTTTAGCTGTAGGATAAATGGGTGACAGAATGTGACATCTTCATTGATGCTTCAGAAAAAAACACCTGGTAGAGTGTGGCTGGCAGTAGAAAGAATGGAAGGCAATGTAAAGATCAATTATTAAGCAGCATATTTAAGGTTTACCTTATGTACAGAATACGATGTGCGTGATAAAAGAGACCAGGGTGATTTGAAGTTTTGTGTCTAATTTAAGGAGCTATAGTATCAAGACAATTCAAGGAACTGGTGTTATTACCTATGGTCCATGATGGCTTGCATATGACTGTAAATACCATTAAAGAGACCTGACCAGCTTTATTAGGTTTTCAAGTAGTGGAAACCCATGGTGAATTTCAGGATCCTTTTTCTTGGTTTTTCAAAACCATTTCAAAAGCTTCCCATGAATCGTATCTCCGATTGAATTGAAATGTGGCCGATTTCATCGACAAAGTTAATGAACTTTGCAGTTCAAAGTTACTGCAATAATTCTGACACTCTTTGAAAAAAGTCACCACATAATATGAAAGTCTTCTGCTTCAAAGTCATTTGTTGCAATTGACTTTATTTAGAGTAGAGTAATTCTAGTACCAACATGATGAATATGTGGGAAAATGGGGTTTCTGCATTAAACAAGATAGCTTTCTTGCCCTTGTTCCCTTTTCTTTATTTTCTTCATATTGATCAATAATTACCATTGCAGTGACCATACTACAAACATCTGATGTCATACCTGCATCAAGCATCACTCACTGTAGCACTAACTGAATTGAAACTTGGCAAATTTTATCAAACAAAAGCCTTTTCTGACATGCAGGTCAAAAGTTTGTGTTACATTTTCTTTTGCCTCCTATGAGAGATTGATTGCTCACCTCTTTCAACCTTCAACAGCTGTTGGGCTAGCTACAGTAACTCCAAATTTGTGTGGAGCCTTCCAATGACAATACAATGAACTCGTCACAGTTGGCTGCCTGGTAAAATCATGATGGCTGCCTCTCTGACATTTTGGTCTCAAGGTTCAAAGTGCCTCTATCTTAGGAACCACAGTACTAACTGCCTTGAAACTTCACACTTGTACCTTGCATGGTGCAGCAACACGTTTTCTGACCACAAACGGATCGTTACTTGGTGGAAAGCCCCATACTGCCAGCTGCTCAGCTTCCAAAACTGCTTACAGATTTTATTGCATTTTATTTAAGTGCTTATTTGTAAGAGGCTTTCAAATGCCCTGACAGAGAAACTGTGGTCAAAGGCTGAATTTCTACCAGTTCTCCCAGAGTGGGGTTCTAACTTCCTTCTTGCCATCATCCTTTAAAAATTCTTCAGTCGAGGTAACAAACGAGTGTAGTACAGCCATAATCTATTGTGGCTGGCACAGCACAGGAATACCTCAGCAGGTAAATGGAGTGGTACTGGCAAGCTTTTGTACAGCAATTATCAGTGTCAACTTGTCACATTTGTACAGTGAAAAATAATATAATAATAAACCTTATTTTATATAGCGCCTTTAAAGGTGGCTTCTCAAAGTGCTTTACAGAATGACAACAACAATAAAAAATACGCACAATGCACAATGAAAATACACAATGAGAGGAGACAGTAGATGGGGGTACTGAATACAATAGGACCAGAGGGGTAAAGGACCAGTTAAGTAAAGGCCCTTCTAAAGAAGAACATTTTGAGTCTAGATTTGAAGGAGTTTAGAAACAGTGACTCTTTCAGAGTTTCAGAGCTTTGGGGCATAACAGGAGAAAGAATAAATATCCCGTGATAAGGAATAATGTTTACCTTTTAAATAGAGCTCATAAGGAATCGAGACCCAACAACACCCAAGATGCATTTGATGATGTTTATTGAGGCACAATGAAATGTAACTGTACCCCCTGCACTGTGTAGGTTTACTCAAGAGTCAAGGGGTAGTTGCAAAGGTGGAGATGGGGTGAAGGAGGGATGTAATGTATGTAAAAACTGAAAAGAAAAGGGATTTCTGTATTATATACAGGTATATCGCTTTATGAAATGTAGAGAATGATTACGATCTAGAATTGCTAGTAAGTAAAGCTTAGTTGTCTTCATCCTCGTGGAGTTCAGTTCAGTTGCCAAATTCCAAATTAGAAAAAATAACAACAAATTTCTTTGACACAGTCAAATTCTCTCTCTCCAAAATGGAAAATATATATATATATTGGTGTGTAAGTGTAAAGCCTGTGTCAGGAATGGCCTTCTTTCTTGTGGAGCATAGAGCACACTGTATAGTATTTCAAGGTGGCAAAGAATCACAGACACAGTGAGGTTGTAAGGCAAAGTTTGTATTTCATGAAGATTTTTAAGGACTGTGAGATTAAGGACTAGATCTTTGTGGGATTTATATTTTAATTTGGAACAAGTTGGAAGCAGACACAAATGTTGTTGTTTTTTCCAGCAGAACTGTGGAACTGAAATGGAAGGAGTGATGTTTATTGCACCCTCCTATTCATTACACTGTAGGTGGAAAATCTGCATTTTTAGAAAATATATGTTTTTTTGTAAATGCATTATCACCTATGTTGATATGCAGTTTTATAATCCTCATATGTATACTGTCATATTTTTACATTGTGCACTTTGAAGTGATGTGAAGGCATAAAATAAAATAAATCGTATTATTGATGGCGCAAGGCTCTAGTTTGTCTTTCAGTGGCACAGAAAAGATATTAGAAAAGAGAGCATTAACAAAGTCCCCTTAATCTTTGCAACAATTCAAAGATGATAGTATAGTATATACTGTAGGTTAGGAATTACAAATCCATATCAGAAAAGACATGAAACAAGTGCAGTATGTCGCTTTCTGCTTCTCAGCAAACAGTAACTGCATTGTAATTTTACATGAGTGGAAGCTTTCAGAAGGTGGTTAGTGAATGCAAAGACATAAGTGAAGCAACCAAATTGAGATGTATGACTTGTTAGTTTAATCCTAGGGTTATGTGTGGCCATAATACACAGTTAATTGAACAACACCTGTATATCTCCAGGAATGGATTTGATTTTTTCTAGGTTACTACAATTCTTTGAATCAGCGTTACTGCAGCTGGCAGAGCACTCACTTGCGATCACCCTACAAGATTCTTCCTGAAACACTTGTACAGTAAACCCTGGATTTAACAGACTTTGCTTTGATGGGCTTTGGATTTAATGGACAAAATATGCTAAAGGAGAATTTTATGTATAAAATCAGAAATACTGGATTTCCGCTGTAAGATGACTGTCCGGTAAGGGTAAGGCTAGCCCGGACAACAGACTTGGTTTATTCTTAAAAGTAGAGCACAATAGAAGAAATAAAAGTTAAATACTGTAAGCACTTACAGTATAAAGTAAAATACAGTATTGTTAAAGTACATGTTTGACATTGTTGGACTAAAAGAGTGTACAGGACATAAAATGTACTGTATTCGTGTTTTGTATGCTTTAACACATTTTATATGGTATATTTACAACACATAAAATAAAGAACTTATAGTATATACAGTATAATGATAATAAGGCACTGGAACAATTTTCATTAATTGTGTTGATTGTAAAATAAGTAAAAGATTCAGAAAGCATACACATAGTATATACTGTATATTTCTCACATAACAGTGTATTTCTGGGCTGAAAAAAGGCATTCCCAATTTAACGGACATTCAGTAATACAACTCTTTTTCCTATTAATCTGTAAAACCAAGGGATTGCTGTATTGTGTGAATCTTTGAACCTATGCAGCATTCGAGCATTCCCTTATGACAACAAATTAATTTATTATACAACTTTCACAGTAGTTTTGCCTTATTCTATGCTGTGTTTTCTATGGTTTTGACATCGGTTGCACTACAGAGGGCCATTTGAATACAGTGATAGATGTTTCTAAATAATGATTAATATTGTGCACCACATGTGTTTTGTGATCTTGATTAGTAAAGAACAGTGAAGGCCTGTTAATACAACAATACTATGAAAACATATATCAATAAAAGAAGAAGGCATTTTGCCAGAACTCTGTATAGGAGGTTCCAGAATTAGAATTTATAGAAAGGTGTCTATTAATTTAAGCATGTTTTACATTTTAGCCAAGCAAGGACATTTGAGTTCTGTTGTCGATTTTCCTTCCTTTTGCAATACTGGTGGGTTAAATGGCTTCATTTATGCTCGGTGTCTCACATATCTTGCTTTAATGTGCAATATTCTTTGGCTGATGAGTAGCTTAAGTGCTGTCTTTGTCCTAAACATGATAGCAAGGAACGATACAGATTCAGTGACGAAAGGACTGAGAAGAGACTCCTGTTTCAAAAGCTGTCTTCATTATTCATGCAATTAAATATGACTCGCATACTGCACTCCAGTGTTCATAAGTGCTAATATTGAACCATCTTAAACCAGTTTTTTGTTTGCTAAATTAGTGAGGCCCGTATTAAATTTTCTATGAATTTTACACCATTAGATGGAAGCCTTTTAATGGGGGAAATGTGCATTATGACTCATAGTTTGTTCGTGGTTTCCATTTTATGAAATAAGCTTTCTAAATTGACATAACATGCGTAATGCAGACCTGATTCCTTGTAAAAAAAAAGGCATGAGATTCTTTTGTAATCGGCGCACAGTAGTGACTTGGATCAGTGCATTAGGATCAAAATGAAACAAATATTTTTGTTTCATATTATTCATATTAGCTGTTAGCAAATAACTAATATTTTCATGGAGTCATGTAGTCAGTGTCGTGGGTGGTTGGGATGTTTTTTGTTGGTTTATTTTCCTCATTCAGTAATCTTTATCCAAAGTTTCAAAGCAGACTGACTGCTAGAAGAGGCACTGTGGCTGGAGGACACACATTTAGAATTAGGGGAATGTGTTGAAGGGCATGATCACCATAAGAAATGAAGGACATTTGCAGTTAGAAAACAAAATAGAGTAAGTGCAAATAAGTGGATAATATCAAGGCATGCAGAATTTAAAAACAGCAAGCATGGATTCATTTTTCTTCTCTTTCCACCTCTTGTGAACTCTCAGCTCTAACATTATTACCACATGCTAACTGGATACTAAGACTAAGATAGAATTCATGTCCCTCGTATAGAATCTGAGTTTGCACTGTTCACATGCAATTATATAATAACATGTTATTATATGGTAAGGAGCTCCTTTTGGCTCAGTCCAAAAAACCTGGTAACAAATACAGGCATAAGGTTAACTAAGTTTACAAGTGCAATGTACAAGTCTAATGTATCACTTAATTCATTTTTCAAGAGAAGTTTTAAAACATGCTGATTGAATCAAATATCTTTATTGGCTGTTCCTTCTCCAGAATAGCCGATGTGTGGCTTCCACGTTCTCTCTTCAACTTCTTTTAACAAAACTGATCTCAGAAGACCACTGTAAGTCTAGCAATTCAAGAATTCCTTTCAATATGAATTGTGAGGTTGATAAAATCAGTGTGAGAATTCTCTAATTAGAGACTCATACAGTACTACTTAAATTTAGTGGTTAATATTTTCATTTTTTATTATTTCAAATGAACAGTAATGTATGTAATTTAGATTTGTGATTTAGGATGCAATCATGGACACTGAGAACTTGCGCTTGATGGCAGTTTTCCTCAGGGTACACACAAGAAGCTGGTAGCTCAAACAAAGCTGCCATAAGATAACTCAATTGAAATGTATTGCTTGTGGATGTTTTGGAGCTTCTATTTAATCTGCACCTTAGTCCCTTTTCATTTAAAAAATGTGTTCCGTAAGGGTTGAAATAATTTAACTACTTTTGAAAGAAGTGAAATATTTGTGTTTTCTATCACTCACTAGGAAAAAAAGTCCACTTAGCAAGGATCTTTAAAAAGAAAATGTCTCTCTTCTGTATACAAGAACAAATGACAAATGCACAAATACAAGCAAATTAATATAACAGAAATATACCTTTTTAATCATGGGTTTTGCAAGGTTTAGCATAGATCCTTCAATTAACTAATTTTTTAAGCTTTATTCTAAACAGGTTTATTACAGTAGCTGTCACACACTCAAACATTGTATCATTAAATGTACTCTTGGCAAAATGAATTCAGTCATGGCTCATAAACATTATGAAATAATCACAAAATGACACTGAGATAAAAAGGGAAAGGAGCCAATGTCTGATGTGACATTTTTGCAGTTCAGACTCCTCAATACTCAGATTCTGCAACTCTATTACACAGTGAAAACAAACATTTTGACAACAATATAGGCCTTAGATGTGGTAGTGAGATTGTATTAAAACCAACCGTGTAGAAAGTTATCACATGTTCCAGTTTGTGCCCCCATGAAATTGGCACAAATCATGTTTTTTTTTTTTTGGCTGGAGGAAGATGGTTAAAAGGAACATGAAAGAGCAAACGAGGAGGCAATGGCCACTCACTGACTTAACCTCTGTCATCTACGTGCTCTAGTGTCAGCAAGGAGTCAAATAAAGATGAATGGGCTTATCACAGCACTGCGGCCTGGCTCATTGGTCCCAATTTCATCAAGCAGAGTAACTGTTCATATAGAAAGATTAATAGAGCATCCACCCAAACCACTATATAAGAAAACAGAGTGGCATACCAATAGATTCTAACAAATAGCAAACAGAGTTATTATGCTGAGATGGCAGAGGATGAGATCTCAGAAGAGAGCTCCCATTTTCAAATATTTGATAAAGTTCATGTTGATTGAATAATTATTTCCAGTGTATTAATTTCCAGTGTATTATTGTTCTACCTGTTCTTGTTCTTAGTCCCCTTCTTTTTTAAATCTTGTGTTACCAGAAGGAAAATTCTAACCTTAATATACTGTATGTTTTGCTGAATTGGTTTCTTTCTGCATTTTGTTTACTTAATTTGCTCATCTGTTATTCTGTTTTTTTTTTACTTTCTACAACAATGAAATCATTAAATACATAAGCCTTTTGTAGCATTTTCTTTTTTAAAACAATGCATTATTAATACACAGTGCTTTGTGTGCCAGCCTCTCTAAAAAGGGATGTTATTTCCGTTAATTACAACTTTAGGAATATATTTATTCACATTTTACCAGAAGGAAGTAAAAATTCCTTTCTTAAGTGTCTAAAATTGGAAGTGTCCAGTACTCTCTTCTGTGTGTTTTAATTTTCATTGTTAAATGGATAACAAACAGATACAGTAAGTATCCAACAAATTGATAATATTTTAAAAATATATATTTTTATATAGAGAATTCAGTTTTGAAATAGACTTAAAAAAATGACAACAAAACAAGTTATTTCCTGAGCCCATCTGTTATTTATGCAAGCAGTAAACTTGGCGCTGTAGACTTTAGACAGCTTACAGTAAATGAGTTGCAGTACAAATCACATAGAGGATATACAGAAGGTATATAGATTAAGGGGTTACAAGCGTATTTATGAATCCTGTCTTCATGTTGTGATTTTAATCAGCTTATTGGTCTGGATGTCTATTCATTATTTTTGGTGCCTTTTTTAAAGACAGAGTTCCTATGATGCAAGCTATTAGATATGTAGACACAAATGAAAAATAATTGGGAATAAAAATATATTTTAAAATAAAGGAATTTTAACAGCTTCTGTCTCTAGCAAAATGTACGTATACTAACCGAGTAAAGTACTGTGAGTCAGATGGTAACAGGAAGTCAAAATCGAGACTACTCAATATTCTGACTTATTTTTAATAGCTTTTTCTTCTGTATTCAGAGAATGATCTACAGTTATGACAGGGCATAAATATAAGCTTTTGAAATAAGTCAGAAAGTCTAACATTTCTCAGAAAGGTGTTTAACCAAAACCAGCCTTGTTTATAACTAAAAATACATATTTGATGAGCCTAATTTGTTTTATTTTCAAAATGTAAAATCTGCAATCCTTTGATTATACACCTGTCCAAAGTGGAAAAGTCGATCGTGTTTTTAAGTCTCAGTTTGTGGACAAAGGCACCTGTCACATTTCACAAAGAAATGAGCGACAAAGACAGCAAAGACAGGTTCATCATGCCTGCCTGAAGAGCTGCTCGTCATTGAACACATTTCCAGCTCCATAGAGCCCTACAGGAGAGTCAGCATATGATTGAAGGAGTGGTGCATCTCTCTCTGATGTCAGTGCAATCCCGCATGTATCTGACAAGTCACATGAGCTGTCATGCCCTGGCTGATTAATGCCATCTGAACCTCATGGGCACAACCTATAATACACCAACATTTGGTAAACCCCTGTCACAGTCAACGATTCACATGACCCATGAGTCAAATCAGCAACACCCATATTATAGAGTTCAAATTCAGCTTCCAGCATGTGCCTTTCCTGGTTGAGTTACCTGGAACTCCTGATGGATCTAATACAATATTTCACTGAGTTTCTTTTTTACTGAACTAAGACAATGAGGAAAATCAGTACACTACATTTTCACTTACAGTTAATTTGTTTGCTCTTCCCTTTTAACTAAAGATTATTTAACTGTAACTTAAGATTTCTTATCTGGATAATTGTGTCATTTTTCTTTCCTTAAAAAACAATATGACTATCAGAACAACTGCCAGTATCTAAATTCAAATGAATATAAAATAATAAAAAATGATGAGATTCCCTTCTCCAGAAGGCCTGGTATTGTAGTATTTGCCTAACATTTTAATACCAAATATGATAGAAGAACTGAATTGATGTACTACACAAGCAGTCCAGTGATCCTTTTAACTGGAAGAGAAGGAAGAGTAGTGTAGTTGCACGGGTGCTGTACATAATCTCTACATTCTAGATGATCCTTATTTGTATCATATTGACTCCCTTGTATTTTTTCAACAAGCTTAAGCAACTGGTACGAGTAAACATTCTCAGAGGACAGGATCATATAAACTAGATGTAATCTGGATTAGGCTGAATAGAACATGTTTAAAGAGGGACCATTCATAACATTTTATGAATATAATACAGTCTTAGGCCTTTATGCACAAATTGGCAGGCAGTGATTTTAAAGGCCTAAATAGAACAATATGTATTGTCTTGCCATCTATTCCTCACCAAGAAACTACAGAGTGACATCACAGTCTTCTGTGCCATCACCCTCCACTATTTGATTTTCATCTGCATCATAATTATATTCAATACAACAAAATCTACTTTTTTAAAGTAAAGGTAAATAAGATCCTAAAAATTTTATAAAACTATTTTAATGAAAGAACTAAAACTGAGACTGGATCAAGCTGAATTTAAATATTGTACATACTGTATGGACTTTCCAGACTTGAATTGGGTGATGCCCTTGATTATTGAACAAGATGGGTTGGCATGATTATTGCTATCTTATGGAATTTGTCTCTTAGAAACTGAAAGAGTGAGCTCATTGCCCAAGTTTACATAAGAAAAAGCAAGATGCCCCATAAAAACTCCAATTCAGTCATTATTTTATTTATTGACAATGTATTTTTCTTTGGTGAACATCTCTAGAATGAACTGAAGATAAAATATCCCACTGTATTTTTTGTAGTGGTTTTAGTACCGAAAAATGCATATCAAGCTAAACGGTGCAAGTAAAATTCTTGATCTTCTTTAAAAAAACTGCACCCTCAAACACCTCATGGGACATCATACAGCATGTTAAAACATGTGAAGATGAGACCTCAGGTTGGTTATAAATTACCATTAGCAGCCTGATGACTCATTTCTTAGCCTTTCCCTTACAATTCTCAGGAATGGTCGGGAATCCATCTTGAGCTCCAAGTAGAAGTCAGGATTAGGTCTAGCTTGGACACTTCAGAGGAGGGAGGGTATGTTCAGAAGGAAAAGCAGGAAAATGGCTCCCCAAACAACGTCTTTCTGTGTGACAGGAGTTCTCCTTTAACAGCCTCGGGTGTTTAACATATTAAAACAGTTCATCTTCTTCCAAAAGCCCTAATAAGTCTGCCAGGTGGGAGGTTGTAGTCCATACTTCTTCATGTTGTCGGTTTCACACATATCTTCACTGATCTCCAATGCATGGCCAGCTTTTTCTGGTTGGAGACCAGAAAGCACAGTTATTGCCACCATCAATTATCTGACCATTGGCTGTATTTGTTT
Organism: Lepisosteus oculatus; assembly: GCF_040954835.1. Classification (NCBI taxonomy): domain Eukaryota; kingdom Metazoa; phylum Chordata; class Actinopteri; order Semionotiformes; family Lepisosteidae; genus Lepisosteus; species Lepisosteus oculatus. The sequence goes on from NC_090705.1 coordinate 18,284,507, forward strand.
TATTTTCTTCCTCACACTTTTGATCTCACATTCCTGTCCTTTGCAGCATATACAGTATGTACAGGTGTCATTGAATTGTGAACTTCAGATGTTTGAAACTATAGATAACCCAGGTTTTGTTTCAGATGAAGTGCTGCAATTCATTACTGACATTACTGCCCTACTCCAGGCTTATAGCCTCCTGCCAATGATGAGACTTGATCTATTGTGCCATGCAATTCTCTTGTCGGTGAGGTGTATACAACACCATTGGTGATACACAAACAAGTAAACCCTGGATTAACAATTTTTTAATGATAAATGAATCCTTACTGTACACAAAGGCAATCCTTTCTTATTATTAACACAATTCAAAGCTATTATAATCTTCAGAAAATGTTTAGTGGAGATGTTTATAATTTAAGCATACCATTTACCATGAATTAAATCTTTTACCTTGCAGCTGTTGTTTTATCAGCATAACCCATATTTTAATGGAGCCCATTTTCTTCATCGTGTCACTGTACTTGATGTTATAATTCTTCCCAGTGTTATTGTTAAGACACAGTACCCTCTGACCTCATTTGAAGCCTTGAAACAAAGGAACAAACTTTTCATAATTTCCTGTGTGTGGGGGCTGACACCAGAGGTCAAGAGGTCAAGTAGAGATGAGATTTAGTGTCCTTTGATTGTTATGTATTTGGTTGAATTGGTTGAAAGGCTTCACTTCAAAATATAGTTATTAAAATATTTTCAGGCTCTGGTATACTGATATCCTAGCAAACAACAATATATATATATAGCTCCAACTGTTACTAGAAGATTGTGGTTTGGTTATGTTAAATAAAATATTTTGTAAGGATTTTATGATGTAACTGGAAGTATGAAGATTGGTTATATTGTTAAGCATTTCTGAATACCATACCAAGCCAGAATTTTAGAAAACCCCAAGCTAACAAGTGAACATTGCAGACTAATTCTGGAAATATTTTGTCTTGGCAGTAAAAATATTGTCAAGAACATTTCAGCAACACCCCCTGGAGTCTAAAAATTTGCAAACTAAGCCAACATTTTTATTTTATTTTGTCACATGTTTTTAGTATTTTTATTATTATTATTGTTATGCTGGGTGACTGCATTTAAAAGAATAGGCATTCTTAAGTATTCATTAGCATGCAAACGAATTACTGAAGTGGTCTATGGGATCAACTGTAACCATCATTATCTTCCTGGAAGGGCTGATCATTCCCTTTATTCTATTCATTGACAAGATGTCTAGGGGCCCCACAGCAGCCTAATTTTTTAACCATTTTTGCAAACCTGCATTTTCAAAAATGATGTATGAATAACAGCATAAACCAAACGCCTTTACGTGCTTGCCAAGCACATGCAGTGCGGAAATACGAGCTTCTGCTTTCAGTACCATCCACATGCCTCAACCATGACCTAGAGACAGACCACCCATGGGTGTAAATGCAATACAGCTTTCAGCCCGTGTCTCTCCTCCCAAGACTGTCCACACAGAATGCGCAGTGGTTTTGTGGATTTTGTTTAATGGCATTGGAATCATGCTATCGCCTTGCTTGTTATTGGTTTAAAGATACTTTTTACAAAGTTCCCACTTGAAATAATATCCTGCTGTCTTCCCTAGTTTGATCCAGAGGAAATCATATTGTGATTTATAATGTGCAGTATATGAAACGCTTCCTTTGCCTGTTTGGGAAGAGATTAGCTGGGAGCCGATCGTACTATAACATCACTACGTTCAAGTGAGGAAAATCTGCCCTGTTTTAGGGGAATCTACTGTATAAAGTTTTCAGTTTTTAAGAGCAAATCTTCGGCTAGGACTTTTGTTTTTAGAAAAAGAAAACGAGAAAAATAACTTGCACAATTGTATTTTCAGTTTTAGTGATAATACAGTACAACATGAGAAAGTTAATAGCAAGCACATACAGTATACTGTAATTAAATACTGAAATACACCCACAATTGACTATAATATGAATTGCTTCCATTATTTAACTTTTTGTCCAATTAAAAAAAAATACTCAAAATACTTGAGCTGTCCTTCTAAGTATTCAAGAAGGTTTTTTTATTATATTCACAGAAAGGATGGTAATGACATTGATATTTTTATGTGTAAAAAAGGCTCCAGACCTGTTAACATTTCAATTCTTCAGAAACTGTATGTACTGCACAAGCTATTGCTCACAAATTCTATTTGGAAAATAATATGATAAAGTCTTTCTGTAAAACTCTAAAGGATAATGTCAACAGAATACCATAATTCATTAGATACTGTATAATATAATGTTTATTGACATCTTTTTTTCAAGTGATGACTATCAAATAAAATATACTGTACAACATGCATACTGTACAACATTGCAAGATTCCATGCAGGATTTCTTTGGATTGTATACATTATTTTTGATTCAAGAGTTAATAACAATGTAAAAATGAAGATAATTTAATGCCTTGAAAGAAAACAAAACATTGCAATGGTCAGACTATTTTTTGCTCTAATTAAATGCACAAAAATTATATGGAATATGGCTGGTCAAGTTGCAAAGGAATTGTGTGAATCTCATTGGTATCTTTTGCTTGGAAACAACAGATGTGGTCAGTCTACTGTGTGCTGCTGAAGTTCACCTGTATCCCAAAGGCCATAACAGGTGTACAACAAGGTCACTGAAGAACACAGAACCCATGATTAAGAAATTATTTGTAAACCTCAAGACCTTTCAAAACATGTAAGATATTATAAATAAGTAATTGTATTTTAAATTGCATTTTTACTTATGAAATAAAGGGGTCTAAAAATATGCATTTCAAATACGTGCTTCCAATAAAAATAGAATAAAAACAAGTTTAAATGTATTCTAAAATGGAGAGTATAGGAGAACACTGCTGTCAATTTACTTTCCTTAGTGATGGTGTAAAACATTATTGTTCTGATTTCTGATTTCTATTTCTGCAACTGGTTAATGTTGCAGTTTGTGGATTTCTTAATGTTGTTGTCAGCAAAAATGTAATAATCCTAGCCCTGCATACAGTACCTCTACCTTGATGCATACACATAATGTATGGTTTATAATCTCTTTTCTGGCTACTATTATAGATACTGTTCATACATATTCTCTGATAATATTTGATTCAACGCTTAGGGTTAGGAATCCCACTACAAAAAAATACAGGATGAACATAGAACACTGAAGTAAACTATAACTCTCACGTCAGGAATGTGCATATGTACTGTATATTCTTTCTTTGTGTCTAATTGCAGTCCATGCAATGAAGTGATAGAGAAAATGTTTAAAATCACTATCAGACTATCACTCTCTTAAAGCAGTCATGATCTAGGCCTCTTCACATTTTAAAGTAGGGGCTTGTATTAGAAATCCTAAAAGATGCTAAAATTCTTGCTCTCTAGTGCCACCACATGGGTGAATAATTTAAAGAGTATTTTTATGCATTTGGCTAGATTTCAAAACCTGTTGTTATTTTCAAATTCCTCTATACATTAGTCAATTAGTCTAGAGAGAGACAATAGTATTATCATTATTAGACTTAAGGGAGACAAATTCAAGTTTTTTTTTTAATAAAAAACCTCTGTGATTGATTGAGAACGAAAAATAGAAAAGTATTTGAGTGCAAAAAAGATGGAAGACATTTTGTAATCAACTACTTTTTCACCAAGATGTAATTTAGGCCTTTTCCAAAATCCCATATAAAAAGTTATTAAATATATAAGAAAATAATCAATAAATATTCTTAAAATACATAAATGTTCCATAGCCGAATGACCATTTCTTACATTAGCCTGTTATGCAGCAGTAGCATGTTTAGCTAGGTGCATGGAACGTTTTAGCCTTGTAATAAAACTGCCCTTGCTTCTAAAAAGAAAACCAAGTGGTTTTATTACAGTGTCTCATAAACACCTCTTTTCTTTTTGCTTCCACAAGAAAGGAAACAGGAGTCGTGTTGGGTTTTAGTGAACATGTCCCTGTGTGCTTTTAAGTTAAAACACTCCAAGCAATATTCTAGACCCGTTGAATTTAAATTGAAAACAGCCATTACTTTACAAGGACAAGGTAAGGTTTGGAAATATGTAATAAACTCTTACAGCTGTCTATACAGGTGTAGAACACAACAGGAATGAACATAAACCATATTGGTAATTTAATTAATAGGCAAATGATGATCTTCTTTTGTACTGTGTGTATTTGTTTTGTATTTGATTTTTATATTCAATTTTAAAAAAAAACTTCAAATTCAAAGATGTTAACTTTCTTGTGGTTTCTACACAGTTCAGTTCTAAACTATGGCTGGTTAATGCTTTCGTGTTGCCATCACAGCAAGCAGCTCCAGCCCACTTTCCTGTTGAACACAGTATTTTGAATGAGTGAAGTTTATTTAAATACCTAAAGTGGGTAATTCTCACAGGAGTCTCTTATTCTTCGACATTTTCAACAGCTGGGCTTACAGCTTGTGCCTCAGACTTAGTGTCGGAATGTAGCCTCTCAAATGGCACCACTGGACTCGCTCTTTAACGATTTGCTCTTGGTAACCTAACTTCCTCGCTGTCCCATTTTTTTTCCCTCCCAGACCTGCATTAATGAACCCAATAAATAAAGTGCTGTGCCACCCATCCATTACTGACATTAATTTTAGAACAAAACATTAATCAATTCAAATTTATGTACTAATGCAGGCCCAATCAATTTGAACTTCTTATGACAATTAACACAGCTTTAGCTACAACTCTAAAACACGCTGACCCATCAATTGCTGTTTCCATCAAACACACTAATGGCACCTCCTCCTACCTTTAACTCTCTCTGTGTCACCTGATTGGACCACTGCACTGAAGCAGATCAATTAATATAAATTATCTATGCAAAGAATGATGGGTTAATATCATAAGTTCATTTAATTAATTGTTTGATTAAATGAGGTGCTTTCATTAGCTCACTTAGCCACAAACCATGTATATATCATCATAATCCCTTTTACAAGCTCAGCTGCCCTAGACAGGGACCTTACTTTGTGAGCATATTCATATTACCAGCCCCAGTCATGCAAACCTCCCTGCATAATTAACAACCAAACGAGCTGCAGTCACTTAAGCTGAAAAGAAAACTGTTCACATCAACCTCCCTGGTGCTGTTTAATTTGAAGATGTCATGGGTAAAACAAAGGTGAAGAGACAATGGTAATTAAAAATTAAAAAGGACAAGGGGGAAATTTGCCTCTAATGGCAGCGACGTGGAAGGGGCCGCATATAAACTAAGCACTTACACTCCCTCCTGATGAAAGCAGCCGGTGGCTTGTTAAATTTTGGGCTCTGTTCTGGCTCTTGACGAGTTAAGGGCATTCCTTCTCATGATGCAGTTGTTGTGATGCAGCTGTCAAGTATGCTAGGCAGTGTAATGCACAGAGCTGATCCTTTTTTTAGGTTGCAGAAAAGAAGTGCAAGAATTGCTCCGTTATCTTTATTACAAGGGTATATAGAAGTTTGTAGCTGGATTGAAATAGCCACCTCACTTACCTCAGACCATGAGTATATGGCTTAAATATTTGCTTAATTTGGGAGCTGCAGGCTCAATTTGAAAATGTTTACTGCATGTTTCTTTTTTATACTGTTTAGATTGTCCTCCAAGGGATTCACGATAAACAAATCCTGAAAAAATACAGAAAACCAACAAAATCGAACAATTAATAGATGTCATGTGGTAAAGGCACAAGTGAAATGGTTGTTGCTGGTTCGAGAAAGTCACCAGGAAAAGACAAATGAAACAGTAACAGATGTTTTACTCTTTCACAATCTCCACACTTATTTCAAAGGTTTAATGACCTCACATTCAGACGCAAAATGACTAATTCTTCCCATTTTGATTCTCATTAAAGCATGCTCCAGTCAGAAGGTCATTCAGTAATAAAAGGCTTTTAAGAAATGTGTGCATGGGAAAAAAAGCCATTTTTACAGCCATAACAGTTTTTATGTTTAAGATTCATATTTTGAGTGTATACCTGCACCTACTGTAAATGAATCACATTAAACACACATATACTGTATATTCCTAAAAAAATGCATAAAGCAAACAGTTACTGTAGTTTGCTACAATTCTATCAAAAAGGTGATTTAAAGTCCTAAAGGATTCTGATCCATTCTAAGTTGAATATATATATTTTACATACACTACTGCATATTTGCATGAATATCCATACAGTACTTCAGACTTCTGCGATATACAGTTGATCAAAGATCTTTTGCCTCTTTTGTCCAAGCTAAAACTGTGATCTGCCTTTCTAAGGTATAACTACTTTCACGGTTGATCTTAAAAGTATTTGGTGAATGGTTCATTTGGCCTATTTACTATAGCCCAACTAATAGCTAGCGTTAGTTAGAATGGTTCAGTGACCTCCTGCCATTGGTAACATTTCTAATCTTTTTACAATCTTAATAACGAACATTGCCTTTTGATGTCAAACATTTTATTATTATTATTGTTCTTCTTCTTCTTAATATTATTATTATTATTTTATTGTTTTATTCTTTCAAAGCATTAACATTTACCTCTTTCTCAGTGTAGGACATTCAGTAAAAGGAAAAAATGGCAAGCAAAACACACAATATCCAAAAAATGTTTCTTTTACTTTGTCCACAAAATATGGAACACTGGATCACACATTCATATTTAAAAAAATATAAACAATTTGTAGTTTCTGATTTTTGTCAAAACTGTGGTGTTCTTAAATTAATAATTGACAAGTGCTTAAGATATTCAGAGTTTTTACCTTTTCTCAGAGTTTAGGGCTCAAAAAGGAACATGCACCTGTTTATGTGACAATAAAAGTTAAGAAAAATAACAAAATATCACATGTAAGGAAGGATTTAATTTGACCTGTTTCTTAATCAGTATATGAGAGTCTAAACCCTTTTTTATTGGTCTCTCTCGAATAATACTTTAACTTTAAAACATTTCATGCAATATATTATAATGTAGTTTTGTTTTATGAGTGTGAAAGTAACCTTAAAATAGTCAAACCATTGGAGAGTACAAACAAAGGTTCATCTAAAGTATATTTTACTGTGTTGGATTTGCCATTAAAAATGTTAAAAATGATAGACTGCTAGGGTGGTTCATTCAAGCTAATGGTTGACTATTATTAGCTATAGAAAAAATTGGTATTGGCTGCAGAATAAATTAAAAGAGCATTAAAAGTAAAATATATATTGAGCAAATGTGTAAGCCTGTCAGCAGAATGCATATTGCCTTCAGCATTAAAAATGTATTTTAAAACAAAAAATCATATTTGTACCTGTTATAAACTTTAAATTATTTTTTCCTTTCTCTATACTGTATATAAATTTACTTTTTTATATTTATATCTACATATATACATTTACATTTCTTACATTTGCATTCTTAAATTAATCTTTTGTTCCCCATATTATAACCTGTTAATTTATAGAGGTTAATTTGACGAAACCCTAGACCTTTTTTTAATCTTACACTTGCTCTAATTTTGATCAGATAACAGCCAGGAAAAAATGCTCTGGATTTTAGAGGAAGACAACTTCAACACAATACTATTCATTTCCATTACCTAAATAAGTGCCTCAAAATCATTCAAATAATGTAAACACTTGCCTCTATTTGCCCTACAATTTGCCCACCATACAGCATCGCAGCATAATATAAATGTATTAGCATAGCACAAACATAGAGGTTTCATATCTATTGGATATTCATGTTTTTCAAATATAATCTAGTTGTCCATAACCCAAAAAGCAAATAACAAATTATATGAGTGATAAAACTCTTGCATTTACATATTCATTTACTCGTGTCCTGTCACAATTTTTTAACCTCTAGATCTTCCTGCCACACATAAATGAACCTGTCTAGAATTGTTTTTTTTTCTTCCTCTAAATTGCAAGCCTATATTTCTGGAGCTCTGATGCAATTATGCCACCTCAATTGCCTTGCAGTGGAAAAAAAAGGCACAATGCAAGGCTTTGTGTATCAAGAAAATAAAGGCTAGAAAATTGCCTGAGACACACACAAACACAAAGGCAGCTACGCTTCCTTGAAACTGGACAGAATAAAAGTCGACAGTTTCTATTAACAATAACAAGAGAAAATACAGAGGCCCTTTATCTCTTAAGATGTAAATTTATACAAGGATCCGTGCTTCCCTGCTGTAAATATCACACACCTCTTAAGACCATAGAACAAGAAAGAATTGATTTTTCTCCCTAGTCCCTACCATCTGCAAATTCTCATAGCTTGGCATTATATCAATGCTAAAATTAAAAAATCCTGCACTCGAAAACCATGAGGGAGATTTGCGAGGTTCAAGCTGTTTATTCTTTAAATTATATGATTGATTTTCCATGTTCATATCTACTCCATCTGAATCATTTTTCAAGTTTATTCAATTGATTTCTTGGTGTTAGGTGTTGCTCTCTCAATAACCTTTCTTTAGTGCATATCAGCTTTATATCTGTTCTCATTTACATTTATAGGCCTAAAGCTACTGAAAGTATATTGATTTTCTCCAAGCACTTTGGTATACAATCCCTGGTTATTTGTGATGAATGCTCCTTCTCATTTATGGTATTAAAGTCTCTGAGAGGAAACCTAATTTGATTTGCATTCATTTGGGTCATCTGCCCTTCAGATATACAAGACTTCAGATTGTGCTGGTAACCAAACTCATAATTTACAGCTTCTGAAGGCAATAATAAAACAAAGGAGGAAAAGAACCATCTCTTGACATGACACCTTACCTATGATTTAATTTGATTGTTATTGCATTATATATGTTCATTAACATGTCCCCAGCAGGGTAAAAACATCACAACTAAGAAATTATTGAAAACAGGTAATTGAAATTTCTAATACTGCTGGATCCTGATTGTTTCTTTCAGTGGAAGTTCTTTAATTAATTCACCTGTATGAAGAACAACTAAGGAATTAGAAAAGGTTTCTAGGCTTGAATAAATGTTAATGTTTCAGACATACTGTACTGTAATACTGAAAAATAAGTGTGGTTCTCTCAAAGCAAAACACTTCAGTGGAAGTAGTAGGTTTTTATTTAACTGCAGTGACAAAAACATAGCCAGGTAATGCATGCCCTTATGGATGTCCTTTCTCAAAAATAGCATAAGTTACTGATCTGTTTATAAAGAAACCCTAATTGGTAACATATGACACTTGTTAGAATTTAGAATGCAGAACATGCTTGTAACTTAATCAGCACAACATATTTAAGTGTTTGACTTCTGCTGCTTAGTAATAATTAAAGCTTTTTTTTTACTTAAAATGTAAATTAATTGAAAGTAACTAAATTCAAGCAGTTTATTTCTCATGTGAAATGGGGCAGGGTATGATCACTCACTCCCTCATTATGGTTTGCGTCTTCTGTAGTTTTAATACTTTTAGTTTTAACAGGTTTGTAGAAAATGTAAAACAGACAGTCTAAGCAACTCTTTTACATTTTGCATCCTAAAACATTTCCAAGAACAGTTTTATAGCTGTTATAATTATATAATTTTAATTCCTTTAGGATGATCAACCCCAAATGTCGCTGAGTAAGTGTTCTTTCTGAAAATATCTATTTATGTTACAGGGACATTCTCATTCCCATAATTCAGCCTGCAGCACTGGTCATAAATGCAGCGTGTGGATAATTGTTTCTAAAATGATATTGCAATAATAACTACCAGCAAACTTTTGCAACTCTAAAGAATCTGAAAATGCACAAGCAAAATTGGTATGCCTATGACCTCATAAAGAACTTTACATAATCACAACAATTTCAGAGAATATCTAGCGAGGTTTCATATAAAACTAGTGATCCAAGTAAAGTCCCTATCAAACCACACTGTTTATTCCTTTTTCTTGATCCTAATGCAGCTTTTAGATAATGCAAATAGATCACAGGCCGAAATGATCTGACAAGATAATGGAGCTTTCATTGCTGGCTGATTAACTTGGCTGTAGGGTTCCACCTCGCCCCTTTCGGCATGATGGCCCTAATTAATAATGATTACTCCCAAAATGTGCAAATGGAACGATAAACGAAGAACCAACTAATTAACTGCAACCATTTCTACTAATCATTAGTTAACATCCCATTTTGTCATCATTACACTGAAGCACATGCAAGGACAGATAAAACAGGGTCAGCCTTTTTTACCCCCATAAACCTGACAGCCATATTTTCTTACCCAATAAAAGACAAACAAGTAATTAAACCAAGAGCTGAAGTAAGGGGCCACAAAATTCGATTACTTCAATATTCCACTGGTGGGTGAACACTGCCATTTTTCAAAATAAGTGCTGAAATCATCCCATTCCTCAGGCATAAGGTGAAACTGTTTCTTTCAGGACAGAGACCAACTCCGGAGCTGAGGACCAACTCATTTAATCAGAACTTTGTTGCAAGAGAATAGTGCAGCCCCAAGTAAAACATTGCTTATTCTGCATTATGTTGTTATGCAAGTTGTTCAGAAATCCATAACCTGTTGCAAGGTGAACACAAAATGTACATACTGTATACATATACAGTAATGTCTCAAAACAATGTATACATTCTCATAATTCATCATGTAACTACTGCATGCTCCTGACCTTGAAAAGTATTCCTGGTTAGACAAATGTATGTACCTATAACACTCAAACAGCATAAAGGTCAGCGTAAAGAAAGTCTCACTACTCAGAAAACTCAACAAGACAGCCTAGCCACAATAAGGCAGGCTTCTTGATTGACAACTCAGTTACAGTATGTACTGTATATTTTGAGGAATGGTTTGGCTTCTATATTTACTCACTTATTAATATGAAACTTAATAACAACTGTACTTAATATGATGATGATGGTGGTGGTGGTCCTTTTTTGTAGTCTATAGGTACATGCTAATGTTTGTCTATACTATTTTTCATGGGTTCTTTTATGATTTAAATTGTAATTTAAAAATGCTATATTGAACATAGTGGCATGTCCCAGATAACATTAACGCCAATCAAAATTCCTGAAATGTGGCAAAGTTCTGTGTGAAATAAGGCAGAACTTAAAGAAAGCATTTTAATGTTGACTTTAATAAAAATATAATGGAAATATTCATTTGAGCCACACAAAGCCAGATTCTCCACATGTGAGTCAAAAAAACTACTACAGTAATTCGACACTTGGTTAGTATATCTTCTCTTATTATATGGTGGAATGAAAATACTTATTTTTAAGGGTACAAAGGCTTTCCAAAAACTGTTAATTGAATGTGTGGTATTTGACAGGCTTCAGCCTTTATAAGAGGTTTGGATGGTATGAAAGTGCAATTGATGTTAGATAAACCATTGCATTGCATCGCATTGTGGGAAAGTTTGATTTCAAAATAAGGAAATGTACTGTAATAGACATTACAATTTCTAATGATGTCTGTAATGTGGCAGGTACTAAAAATTGAATGAGGGGAGAAACATAAAACACATAACTAAAATGCATGGAAGTTTCCGAAGTTTGTTTTAGTAATCTTCACAAGTAGGATGGAGTTATAGGTCAGAATAAGTGCAACAGTTCAGATTTTCAGGCTGGATGGAAGCTCAGCAGGCACAAATGTGTAAGGCAGAACAACAGAAACTTCAGAAACTTCAACTTCAGAAAATGTCAAATCTTAGCAGAAGGAAATGCATGCGGCTTGGTGTGGTGGCTAGCACTCCTGCATCAAAGTTCCTCTGTCTTGGATAGGATTCCTGACTAGGATGCCTTCTGTGCAGATTTTGCATACAGTATCTCCTTGTTTCTCCAGGTACTCTGGTTTCCTTCCACCTTCCAAAGACATGCTGGCCAGATTAATTGGTGTCTCTTACTTGTCCCTGTGAACTTTTGTATGTGATCCTTGATTGACCAATGTCCAATTAGGATAGAAGTCCTACCCCGAGTCCTGAGATTCCAGAATGGGCTTCAGGTTGCAGTGCTTCTGTAGCGGAGCTAGTTTGGGCACAGTGATGTCATCGCCCTCCTTGCACATAGAGGGACCTCAGCCATCTGGGAACAGCAACAGTTACACCTCTTATCAAGTATGAGCAGATTTCTGATAATGTTAATGAAAGGATGCATTAATAGTCCTCAGATTATACAGTATACTGTATGCATGTACTATACTGTATGTATAGTCTATATACTGTAAACCTCAGTCAGGAGTTTAGAACATTCAACATCAACAAAAAACTGAAAAGTGAAAAGTAATTTTCCTCTAATCTTCATCAGGACATCTTATTGTAGTGATTAAAATTGAATTCAAAATATTCTAAATTTATTGGTGCATGAAAGACACCGTAGAGCCCCTTATTTCTAAGAATCAGAACACTTAAATAACACTATGTATGGTAATGAAAAAGCTGTCAATAGCTCCCCTTAAAATTGGCTGATTTACTAAAACTTTTATGAAGACAGTAAATTTCATGTCTTATTTCTTGATCCTAAGATGTAGGACAAAAAGAAATCAATACCCCTCCAACCTGAGCCTGAATTTTGTCAACCTCCAATTATTATCTTGCTTGTGGGAAAGATCAAGGAGTAATTGAGGCTCCTGGTCCTGATGTCACAGAATGGACAGACAATTTCAATTGTGAAGCGATATAATTCCAGATATAATGCATTTAACCTGGTTGAAAATAATAGACAGTCTGGGTCTAGATGTTGCAATTCTTGCTTTATTTTGCTGGTATACTGTATATCTAATTCTTTACATACCGTATGCCACTGAAAATAAACTGACCTGTGGAATAACACCTTACTGTATGGTATATTAAATCTACATACAGTAACTTCTTCTATGAACTGATTCTTAGTTTTCAATGTAATCTGACATTTTGTACAGTACGTGTCAGTTTTAATTAAAACTCTACTACTCAATGTATTATTTTATACATACTGTACCTATATGCATATCCTAAATAAAATTAATGGTATTCAACACGCAGGTCAATTAATCAGTAATTACCTAAGCTTCCGTAACACCATTTCTTCAGTTTTATAATTGCCTGTTAAATGGAGTTCATGCTGTTTTCAACATTAAAAATGATTTAGAAAATATTTAAAATTTTCTATTTAATTTCAATCCCTTTCCCAGATCAAAGGCAGCATTGTCAAAATTACAAAACTTGGAATTATCAAACATGTTTGTGTCCTCTGGTCCATGCATCAATAAGAGGCTGTTTTCTGTTTTCATACTGTATCTGCATAAGCATTAAGCTTCAATCTGCCTCAATTCACATGGACTTCACATAAGTTACGTTTGAAATTAACCTGTGTTTTTTTTTTCCATTGAATGACTAAACTGTGAAAAAGAAAATTCTTGACTGTTGTAAGAATTTTAGAATTTTGTAACAGCAGTTAATAGCAATAACGCAAGTTGACAACATTATATTTTCCAAAACGCTTCCTCTGAACTGTGTGGGTGCATTATATAAAATAAACAGTGATTTAACAATCTAAATACATTAAATTCTTTGAAAGTCAACATTAGTTTAAGCTGTTTTCAGAGTGGAGACACAATCAAAACTATTCTGCATGTTTGAAGTATACAATATACTTCAGGACAATATATCCTAGTCAGGTGAAGAAATTGTATTCTTTACTCAAAGAGGTATTTGCAATTCATATTGCAAAAGACTGAAATGTTGTCTGCCAAACTTTAAAGTAATCAAAAAGGGGCAAGATGTGTTTTTAGCCTACATGCAGATAAATAAACCATCACACAGATTTCCACTTTATATTTTGGACAAAGTGAAGAAATACAGCAGCACTGGTTACATTGTTAAATTACTAGCTTGTTACTAACTACATGACTACAAGATTAATAAGATGGATGGTGTACTAGAGCAGTGTGGATAAAAAGAAAATGTCAATATTAATGTTATGCTCTTACCAAAATAAATGTAATTGGTGATAGTACCCTGATTCAAATGTCCAATAAAATATTCAACATTTTTTAAAATAGCTAAAATGTATTTTTTATTTTCAATAAAGGTAAAAGAATTTGGGGTTTACATTAAAAGGATTTTCAATGTGCTTTCAAAGTCAGACTCACATCAAATCAAAATGTTTTCTAACCTACTAATCACGTGTCAAATGAGAAACACAAACATCAAACGTTCATTTTCTCAGGGATTTCATGCGTTTGCCTGGGAGTGTTCAATTAGGATTTTTCATAGAACCTTATTAATTTCCTGGTTGATACATGACAACAAAAAAGTAAATAATAAAATAATTTTACAATCAAAAACCAAAGTCTCTTCAAAATGGATTTTGAGCATTGAGTGCAATCTAACTTTACATGTATAAATATTGTTGCATGGCCTTGTTTATTAAAAAGATTCTGACAGTCTGTCAGGGAGAACTTTCTTTGACCCTTGACCATTTCTGTATCCAGTCAAAAATGAATAATTGCCACTCAACCAAGTTCCACACATCAGTGGTGCCATAAATCTGACCCTGCCCATCAATCAAAACAGCTTTCACTGAAGCTCCAACCCTCCCCTTTGTTGTCACTGGACGAGTTTACAGAATGGGTAATGTTTTTATATTTTACTTGACAAACAAAACTGCTGGTATTACTCAGTGTTTGTGATATAATTTCTGGATGGGATGCATATTTACTGAAGTGTTAAGTGTTAAATACAAAACTAACAGTATGTTATAGTGTTCATGTTTTCCAATTTCAAATTCCTAGTATAGTATGGTGCAGTATATGGTATATAGTATATAGTATATATTATATAGTATATAGTATATAGTATATAGTATATAGTAAAACAAAGTAACATAAAATGATTGCCACAATTGTCTCCTTCAATTGAATGCTCCTCCTTGAAAAGTTTACTGCTGATTGAAGAAAATCCTCTCCTGTTTCCAATGGGACTATTGTAAAGGACATTCAAGTATACTGGACTGTATGTATTTTTAATTTGAAGTGCTTTGTTCTTGAAACACAGGCTTGTAGAGTATATTAATATCAAATTCAGACTTTAAAGTAATTACATATGATTTAAAAATTGATGTTCTGCTGCTCTCTAGCTTTTTTGATTGCAAAAAGGTAAGTCTCTAAGAAGGGCTGATAGTTTTGTCACCTGATTGTCCTGCATCTCATTTTTAACAGTAATGAAAAATCTGCTTTCCTTTTATATTGATATTTGAGTGGCTGTAGCATAAAGCCCAATAATCTTTCTTGACTGAAGGTTAAGTGATGGAATTCATTTGGATGCCCCAGAAGTAATCATCCACAAAGAATACATTATTTCTTTTTTATGAATTTTCAAAGCTTATACTGACGAGTGGCATGCAATTAAAACTGATCAATATGTAATTTAGGTTAGCTGACTTTTTTAGCTCTCTAAATATAGTCTTTTTTTCAATACACAAGGAATTAAGCATCATGTGCTGATTTCCTCCCAAGCCGTTTTATACACTTAAAAAGTCACTCTAGATGCAATTCAATTCTTTTACTTTATAACAGCAGTTTTAATATGTCTGCTTTTCACTTTTTTGTCAAATGCTGATGAGTTTGAAACACATTTCCTATCTACTTCGTATGAGTTTATAGATGGGTCTGTACAACTGGTTGAGGAAAGAAGGAACCTCAGCTAATTTAAACAGCTGTGTCCAAACCAAAGAGAGCTCTGTTCGTGAGTGGTGGAAGACAAATACTTGTTTAAGTTTAAGTTAAAGTTTCTTTTTTAACTACTTGTAAAAATTAGGAACCCTGTACATGAATATCTTAGCATGTGAGGCACATTAACCAAATAAGTTATTCTGTCCTGCATTCTGTCCTAAGATATAGACTCACATTATTTTAGATCAATTTCTGTTTAACTGACAATATCGTTGATGTAATACTAAAGCAGCATAATACAGATATTCTTATATTTAATGATAAAAGAAGCAACATTCCCTGATTGCTAGTGCACAAATTAACAATCACCACCTGCATTAAATTTAGAAACATAAATTGGTGACAAATGCAGTAAAACTGCAAAGTCAATATAAAGACAAGCAACTCAATTAGAAAGTTCATTTTTTAATTAAAAAAATCACTGAGCTCTGTGCATTCATTAGGAGTTCATGTTCAGTCCTTTGTCTGGAGTTTAATTCAGGTGTTTGTTTCCCAAAATGAAGCATAAAACACATTTTAGCTACTCTGGATAATTATGATGTTTTTGTTTATGTGCAAGATTAGCAATACTGAAGGTGGTTATCTATACAGAATGTACTGATGTCTCTATTCTACACATCATGTGCAGTTTTCATCCTCATGCTGTGGGGTTTCTGCCTGCTGCAGCTTCACAGGATGATCTTCTGCAGGAGAGCCTTCAAGCTCTTATCCAAAATCACTCGTATTTTTCATTCCTTGCACATGACTTTTTGCGATGGGGCCATTTCAAATTTTTAATCCTACAATAATGTGAGGTGTCGTGGGCTTTCATGGGAACAATACAAAAGAAAGAAAAAAAAGCCAGTGTAATATTTTCTACCCCGTAATGACCAAAGCATAAGAGCAGTGTGGCAGATGAGATGACTTGTCTTGTTTTCTTCCACTAGCCACAGTCATTTAAGGTAGATTGTATTTCCCCAGTAGCACAATTGAGTCAAAGAATCTGAAATGTCTCTGTCACAGGTTTGGAGAGCTCTCGAAGAGTAACACTGACCCTGTGGACATGATATGAAGCTAAAGCTTCTGGACCCTGTAATACAATTTTCCTTCATCCCCAATGAACTGCTTTAGTAAGTTCTTGTTCGAGAAAATGAAAAAAGAAACCAGCTTATCTCAGCCCAGTTTATTTAGGTAAGAATCATGACATAACCAGGCAATCTGTCTGGAGGAAAGAACAGGTATTCCTATTTCCAAGTGAATCCATTTCACAGCGCAATGCATCTTTATCTCAGGTAAATATGCAGTACTATCCAAAGGTTGTTCTTGTACACGAACAATGCTTGAGTGGACCTAGCTTGGTTTCTTGCCTATGAAACCATCCTCTTAGTATTTTTGAGCCTACACAGCATGTTGCATAGGCCTAAACATCAAATACTTTACAGTATTACAGTATATGATGTCTAGCAATCCCTTCTTCCATTTTATTCACATCATCATTTACTGGTGTGAGACAGGTCTAAAGCCTTGCCTGGATATTAATTCTTGAACAGCATGTTAAATTAAACTGCAATAATATTAATACAGAATGATGTATCATGTATTCTGTGGAAGCCTGCTCCTGTTCTTTAAATGTGATAAGAATTTGAATTGCAGTCAACACCTTCCCATGTTAGAAAGAGCCTTACTTGTATTAGAAAGTCTGACTTGTATTTATAGTTAAGTATTTATAAAGGCAAGTGGATGATATAAGGGGCTTATCTTCTTCCTTTCATTATAAATATCAATATTTTTTTACAAACCTTATATTGAGTACTGTAAATACCCTTAAGATGTATTTGACTATAACCCACCAACTCAGAACAAAATTCAGAAACTGAAACTAACTTTTCTTGTTACAGTAGATATTGGGCACTTTTCCTCCAGTCACTGACAACAGCATCCATTCTAGGGATTGGACATGGCATTGGCACCAGACTTTTAGCATAATAGTTGCATATGTTATATGTATGTTAAAAGATGTGTAGGCTGGTTTTGATCTTGTAAGGTGTTTACTGTTGCATTAGGATGTGTAAAATTTATGAGCTAATCCCATCAGAGAAATCATTATTTTTAAAGCTGGACTGTTTTATGTCCCATTTCTCCCATAATCTTGTTGTCAAAATTTCTATGCTCAAAATATGTAATAGTTAGCCTTTTTGTATAATTCTTGTCAATCCCTTAAGTGCAGAACAATATCTGACATTTGTTTGGAAAAAATGGTTTAAAGGGTCAAAGGGGAATGAGTTAACCAAACCTATTTTCTGGTCACTGGAACAGAAATGACAAAGCATTCTATGTATCAGGTTTTCAATAAAAGTGTTCAATAGAAGAAGGAAATTGATGGTGTAACTGGCTGTATTACATTTGAGAAACCTATGATGCAGACAATAGCATTTCAATAAAAGGGCCTTTGTTTTTTGGACTGTCAAGCCACTTTAATATTGGGGCATTTCTAGGTCAGTGAAGGGTTAATTTGGTTACATAAATCATATCTTAACAGGAGCTCTAAGCTGTCTTTATAACTACTGGGATGATAAAATATAGGAGAGAGATTTTAAAAGAACTGTAGTGGGACACAACCTTCTTTACCGAAATCTGTGACATTGTTGACAGCTGACATTGACATAACAGCATGGTTAGTGAATAATAGGGGAATTAGAAATTAATGATTCCTCTGGTATGTAAATGGCAATTAAAGGACAAACAGTGCTGCAGGCTCTGTCCTCAAACTTCTCCATTTGTTTGGATAGGAATTCATTCAGATGCATATCTGAAAGTAGCAATGGGGTCTGACATACATTCATCAAAAACTCCAGAATTCCGTAGACCAGATCTAATCAATTCTGCATAATGGCAAAAGTGATCATTACATTTGCTTGGGTTTCTACAAATGAATGTGTGTGTTTGCATGTATGCTTGTGTAGAGGCCGGAGTGATAAAAAATATTCCTTTGTCTGTTTTGTGTGTCATTCTCTTTCTGGCTCAGAAAACATGTTACATTCTGTTACATATTTTATGTAATTTAATATTTCATACAATACTTGACTATTGTACCTTATATAGTTAAATTAACTTTTTATCATTCCAATTAAACTCAAAGTGTAATCCTTTTCAAACTTTCACAATTGTACAGTATGTACTGTACTGTGCAGTATAAATTCACATCTAACATGTCTCTGAATCTCATCAGCTTTTTATCTTTTTACCTATCTTATTCTTTAACTTTATTTCTATCTCTATTTTAAAATCAAAGATCCCCAGGTTTTATGAGATCACTTATCATTTTCTTTTGCCAAATTGTTTCTTTTTTATATTTGATAGCATAAAGAAACTCAACATAATGAAGTAATATGACACATTTAACAACGACTGTGAAATGAATTTGGTGCGTTTGTGATACTGTATGTCTTAACAGTACATAATTATCTAGATAACAAAATGTAAAGAAAGTGATAATACAATTTCTTTCCTATCCAATAATTGCAGGAATTCAGAAGAGAAAAGACCCTTAATGTGTCACAAACACATTACCAGATTTTATACTGATAATACTTTTAATTGGTTCTCCAGTTGATCTAGAATTCTAATTAGAATAAAATTAACAATGTTATGTATACAACCCATACACTGAAAATCATCAACATTTGAAATCCAGTTGTAAATAATTAATATATATATTAAAAGACCTGCCTATGAAACAATCAAGGATGCAATATACCGTATAGTATACATCAAAAGTACATTTTCTGGTAAACTACCATTTTAGGTCTCAGCAATGCTTTAAAAGTATAAATCTAAAAACAATCAGATGTAGAGTGTATTTAATAAAGAAAACTTTTGCAATTATAATGCTGCCACTCTGAGACTTCACTGAGAAATCAGGACTTCTCTTTTCAACTGAATCAGGTCTATACCCTTAACCTTTAAACCTATTTATTTGAAACATTCATTAATGATATAAAAAATTCAAACTCAAGCTAAATGATTACATTTTACAAATAACAATAAAACAGAGCAGGGAGTGCTTTTAATGTGCATGTATTAAAATAATCAAACTTTGTTAATTATAAATTTAAATCATAAACATGTAAAATGGTGAAAGATTACGATAAATTGTTCTGTGAACGCTTCTTTGGGTGAATAGGTAGAGCATTGACATATGAAAGTAGTAGTGGAGAGGTAGGAAAACACTATAAAGTTGAACTAGGAGCTGGGGATTCATCTTTATAGGAGTTTACAGGACACCCCCAAGTCTCTCATCTGTAGGACATCTGATTTCGGCCATAAAATGTCACTCCTTGAAAGGTGATCTGCTTCTTGGTGTTATCCTTGGAAACATAAAAACAGAAAGTACCTTGTTTCTCTGAAAGTCCGAATCTCCTACTTGGATGGATGAAAAAAAAATACGTTTGAAATACTCCTGGAGTCCCCTCCTGCACCCAAACCATAAAAATGCACATTAATGCTGTGGTTCTTGGTTTTACTTTCTTGCAATGCGGTGATGAGTAATTATAAATTCCCATTTTATCACAAAGGATTCCAAGACACTTTGCATATAGGAGGAGACCCTCTTCGTCCACTGGAATGATGGGTTTCACGTGGCACCCAACCTGTACCAGCAGCTCACCACACAAAAGATTAGATGGAGAAATGAGAAATTGCTTCGCCAACTAAATGAATAGGAAATTTTACTTGATTGTTGAAGGCCAGAGCAGAAAGTTGCCAGAACACCAGGGGTAACATCTCTACTCCTGTGAACAGAGTTACGGTGCAAGATGTTAGAATTTCAGTTTGACTACACAAAATACTCAAGGATAGAACCACATCCCGATGGCAAGAACAATTCCTACAGCACCGAGTCCTCTGACACCACACTTTTGTTTTAGAAATCGCTTAATAACATCTGATTCGGAAAGAAGGAAGGCCCGAACGTGTGAATCTTAGGACACATGACAAGATGAGAGCTCAAGGTGAGCACTGTCCTATGATTCAGTCTGCTCCTTCAACAGCCTGGAGAAGTTTGAAAACTTCCTTTTTATTTGAGGACCCACACTTTTGCTTGCAATTTCAGAGTAAATTATATCCAGCTCTGTTGCATTCAGGTGCACACTTGCATTAATTTGAGAGGTACTGTAATAGAGCAACATTGGTAGTAAAAAAAGACTGCTCTTTTGTGATATTTTCAAAACCTGGAATGCAATTAAATGACTCCAAAGATGGCAAGGAGTTAATTCGCTTACAGCTAATAAGTGGTTATTGTAAGGTTGGAGAAAGTAAATAAATGCAGTGCTAAGCCTTTTACAGGGGAAAAAATACTCCTTTCATCAAATGAGGTACTGAAGCTGCATAACAACCTAGACTTGAAAACGCTTGTAAAAATTCTTTACTGCTAATAAAATGTAAAGATCAGCAAGGACATGAGAAAATTGCTTTGTCATGGTGTACCAATCAAAAAAGTCTCATTCATTCCTTCCTGCACTGAACATTATCTGACAAAACAACACATTTCCATTGTGTCTGAAACATACGAAGTTATTGTTGTTTTTCTTGAGAAAAGCAGTTAATCGTGTTGAGCAAGATTCAGCATGCTTGAAATATGGGTAGAAGCTTCTGCCTAAGGACTGCAACATTTTACAACATTTTCTAAAAAGTGACTTCAGCCTCCACCTTGTAGAATCTACTATGGGCTAAAAGAGCTTTTCCTCACAATTTCATCCATTGTCTTGGAACACTGAGCAAGGTTACACAGAGACTGTGTTATAAACTAAAAGTGTTTAGAGCCTTCTGTTCTCTATAACCTTTACAGTAGGTATCTTTATTTTTCTTGAAATAACCTGAAATATTATGGAACTTTGTTTGTCTCCCCACAAAGAAATTTGATGTAAAGAGAAGAGAGTTTTACCACCCAATAGTTTTGATATGTTTGAAATCTATTTGTGTCAACTGAAACAATAATGTTTTATTTGACACTAGTACATGGTGAAACTTTGTTTTGTTTTAAAGAACTCTGTCACTAGAAGGGGGAATTTGTTTATGCTTTTACTCTGCTCCCTTAAGTAGGGAGCACTTAGGGATCCTGGTCTTGGGGGATACAGTACGTCTGCAATCATTTCAGTCCAGCTGGGATCTTAATGACTGAAATTAGCTTGTTGTTGTCCAAATTTGACAAGTTGAAAATCTTTCCCCACTTTTTTCTGGTGCTAGTGCTCTAAAAAATTAAATCAGGAGGAATCAGGAGGAAGGCTGTTCCTCTAGTGTAATGACTGAAGAATCCTACACAGGAGAACGTACTGTAGCTAAAATCCCAGCCATCTGAGAATTGGTGCCCAAAACCATCAAACTATATACTGTACACTCTATACTCTTTTTGTGGGATTAAATACACCTGTACCTCTTTTTTCTTACGTAATTCATTCCTAGAAACTCTTTCATATAGCGTACATTCATAAAAGAAAAACCTACATGTAATTCCATGATTAGAATCCATTCCTGTCCCCACAAATATAACCCCTACCCCCACCCAAACCACACTGCTTAGCTAGTTAGATATTATTAATCATACCCAAGTGAAGTACTGTACAGTAATCATTTTATTAGCTTTTTCTGCAATTAAACGCACACTCACAGTTTTGATTTTCTTAACACTTCCAGGGTCCATGATAAAGTCTAAACCATTAATATTCTAGGAAAAATAAGAGCCCACACAATAACGAACAACGCATGAAACAAGACTGTGAATTGTATTAGTACAAGCGCCACTCTGTAGACTCTGTAGGCTTTTACCTATACTAGTTAGTGGAATGAGATGCAAACACTATATAAAACAAGTAGCATGCTTTCTCTTCACTCTCTACATTCGACAGAGCTTTTGAAAATTGTCTACCTATCACTTCGTGGTTTTAAAATTGGCTTTCTGTATTCGAAATGTGGGTAAAAAATCACAAGCTTTGTGGAATCGTATTTCATGAGAACATTTGTAAAAAAAAATAGGTACTGTTGTACTTTTTTTTTACACCAATCTGTTTATTCATAATCATTTTATTACAGCACAGAACTGAAGTAATCTTTTTGTAATGTATACAGTATGACACAAATCAGTTAGCAGTTACCCATTCAATAATGGGATTGAATGGAAAATGTTAATTAAAATTTAACAAAGAAACACTGCATTAAATATCTTTTTTAATTCAAGTATCATTGTCAGACTTCATTTGCTAAGGTTTGTAATGACATTTTGAAAAAAATCAATTTCAAAGGAAGTAAATTTAGACACATTTATCACATAAAATCTGCAAATTCCTGCAATATTTTGTTCTTGCATGTGAAACAAATGGGCTTCAGGCAGGGAGTGCTGCATTGACAAACTGTGTAAAGAGCAATTTTCTGTCATTTAATGAAGGATGAAGAGAAGGCTTGATGAAGTGGCTCTTCTGTTTTTGTGAACTGATGTAAACTGTTATCTTAAAGCCTAATTTTAGTGCCTTTGGAAAAACACAAACATCAGGGTATTTTTAACACTGATGTCATAAAATGGTAGCATTAAACTAATTCGTTGTTATCAAGTACAATGCATATGTAGGAGATAAAATTAGACAATTTCCTCTAGGTTTAGTTATACAGTATGTTTAAAACACATGATTCAATTAAATTAATGGTAATATTTAGCTGCTTAAAACCATTTCCCAATGTCTGACTCTTAACTAGCATCTCTAGGTTCTCATCATAATATATTATCAAAGGTCCAAATGCTTATGCAGACTGTATTATTCATTTAAATATGAATATTCATATAAATCTATTTATTCAAGTCATTTACCCAAGTAAAACTCCACTCTATATTGAACACAGGCAATAGAGGTCTCTCACACGCATACACAGAGTGAGAAATTAATTGTATGAATAAAAAAGAATATTAATTATTCCATCATGATTTCTAATTGAAATTGAGTCACACACCCATTTGTTTTATCTGATCCCTATGTATTAAAAGCATGTAAGTGTACAATTAATTAGGTTTCAAACACTTCCAATATAATTGCATGTAATTAAACCATCAGTAAAGTGAAGAATGGGTTTGTACTGACAGATATGACAGATTGCACAGGTGCAATAATAATAATCATCTTGTTAATATTAATGAGATTTCTTCTTTTGATGTTTCTATGTTAAACCTACAGCTTTTTCCAACCTTCATTGCAGAATAAAAGAGGACAATAACGTTAAAAAACTGGCTACTCACAAGAAATTGCTGGATATCATCCTTGAATCAGGTAGCTACTAGTAACTAAATGCATTGAAATCTTTCCTATGTTCTTATGTACTGGGTCTAAGTTTCAATTAATCTTGGATTCTAATCAAAAATGTCCTTTAAAGTAAATCGTTTTCCTACAGCAATAATTGGCAGCAATACAATCTTTTAAAAACATTTTTCTGGTTAATATTCACTGGGGTG
Source organism: Lepisosteus oculatus (assembly GCF_040954835.1). NCBI lineage: Eukaryota > Metazoa > Chordata > Actinopteri > Semionotiformes > Lepisosteidae > Lepisosteus > Lepisosteus oculatus. Next base: position 18,308,644 of record NC_090705.1, read on the forward strand.
TGTTACAAATTGTAGTTTTGAAGATTAACCTGATTTTAAGTGTTTCCTAACTTTCAAGCTCTATCCATCCATCCATTTTCTAAACACGTCTTCCAAATCAGAGTTACGGGATAGCCAGAGCCTAACTCGGCAAGCAGTGCGTGCAGGGAAGAGTACCTGTACACCCTGGATGGGATGGGATGCCAGTCCACCGCAGGGCAGTCCACACACTCACACCATGACCGGGTTTCCCAGGGGCCAAATAACCTACCAGTATGTTTTTTGGACAGTCGGAGGAGAGCAGAGCAGAGCAGCCAGGGGAACAAAGGAAGAACATACAGTACAAACTCCACACAGGTCCATGACTGGACCCAGGACCCCAGTGGTGCGGGGATGTAACACTAACCACTGTGACGTTGTGACGCCCACTTTCGAGTTCCAGATTTCCCCAAAATCATTTAAAAACCTGAGGAATCTAGGGACCCTGGAGTTGCTCAGTCAGTGTCATGGCCTCAGGACTGGGATGAGCTGGTTATAAGCAGCAAGTCAGAGGGCTGGAGTCAGAGTGGGTCAGAGTTTCATGGTTTTCACTGTGGCTGAGGCCCCTCAGACCTTATGGACAATTTCAATACTGAATGATGTATGAATGTCATCAGGAAGAAATGCACATCTCCAGCTCTCTGGGTAACTCTCCCTTTAAGGCACTGTTCTTTGTGCTGAATGCCAATGTCAAATGCTTCTAGCATGTTGGAGCCTTGCACAGACAAGTAGATATTCTCCACATGCTCTACAAATGTTGTTGAAGTAAAGCTGAGCTTCTAAACAACTGTCTGTCCCAAATTGGGTGGATATAAAACAGAAAGTAATGCTTGTAATTCTTCTGTGGAGTTATTTTACAGCTTTTTAGCTCAAATTCCCTCTAATGCAAAAGCGATACTGTATAATATACTGTTGATTGTACTCATCTGAATCATAATGAATTCTAGTACTGTATATGCAGCTAGGATGTAGTGGAAATTAACATCATGCAATGAGTCTGGTATTCCCAGTAGAAAAAAACATAAATAACTAGGATAGAGGATTACCTTAAACATAAGACACAAACTAAACACAACCAAACTAAAGTGACAAAAATGACATGCTAAAAATAACATTTTTGAAAAGCAGATGGTATAATAATAAGTCTTCTTGGGCCATATACTGTACTTACGGCTTTGTTGTTTTCCATCAATAATTTGCAAGTAAGCTATTCTTCTCAAAATTGCAGTAACATTCTCACTAAACTAAAATCTTTTGCAGTCTTACACAATTAGATAATCTGTATAACACTGAAGCTATTATTTGTTTTTGCTGTGATGTGAAGCATCTAGAGTTATATTTCAAATTTTCTTTCCAGTATTATACATTTACTAGTAAAAGAAACAATAAGTTACTAATGGACAGTATTAATTAGGACAGATTTCTGTTCATGTGACGGCACTGTTCAAAACAGGAGGGCAGTTAACACCAAGGTCCGTGCTATGTGCGTGCTCTGGCTCCCTTAAAGTTTCCCTTTAATGCAACTGGTGAAGCAGTTACTCCCTTTTCCACCTGATCTGCTGAGTAATGGGCCTACGGTGCATAATGAATGCCTCACATCACCCAAAACAGTGCTTCACTGCAGTAATAGATGGAGTGTATCGTCTCTTATATGAAAAGCATTTTGGTATTATTTTGGGTTAGAAATCACTATAAATGAAAAAAGTCATACAAACCCCACATATAGAAAACCCAATGATACTGTAGATAATAACTGTCATAAATATCATATTATAACTACAGTATCATGAAAAGATAAATGAGAACAGTTGGAAAATTTTTACTTGGTTTCTATTCAGAATGCAAACTTACTTATAGAGATCACTTATGGAAGCTACCAGCAATCAAAGAATTTGAAGAATGTGAAACAGTTACCAGCACTGAGCCAGTCTCTACTGTTGAAGAATAATATAGTATTTCCTCATTACCTCAGAAAAACTCCATTTAGACTGCTCTATTGTTAACAAATGAAAGTAGTTTAATGGAAAATCCCATGGCTATGTTTTGTGTCATGTTCATTTCATAACTCTTCTTAAAATTCCTTCTAAACAGTGGCATTTGGATTTAAAAGCCTTAGATCAATGTTTACACCAGAGGCAGAATAGTTTTGAAGAGATTCCTGCAGCCAGGATCCCAGTTTCCTAGTTTATTATTAGGGATTGGGACAGTCAACAGCTGACTTACCATAACAGCCATAAAGCTCAGGGATAGATAAAAGGGCTGGGACTGTATCTAGTTGTGTTCCTCTGTTAGTCTTTATAACTTTGTGCTTATGTCTAATTATTTGTTCATGTTACATTCATACTGTATGTGCTCTGAAGGGCTGTTGTCAGTGAAGATGTAGTTTTGTTTGGGGGGGGGGGACTATGTTTGATACTTGTCCAGGTGGGAGAAACAATGGAGAATTAATCTACAAATAAAAAAAAGAAAAGCAATATACAGTTAAAAAAGAATAAGAACCCAAACCAAATACCAGAACAACAACCCAAATTCAGGAGTTGTAGGTCTCTTTGTCACTGATGTGTCTCGCAATGACATTACCCCACATTTTACTATCAATCGCCCTAAAAAACCTCACAAATTACAAATTCCTCACACTTTATTTGTAAATGTTGGTAAAGACCAGTGTTCAGTTCATTGCAATTGAAAGTTATGGAAAACAAGGAAATGCTCATTTTATCTCACCACTTAAATTAGACAAGAGTAGGCTCAGTTTTTCCAGAACAATTAATATATAACAATAACAGCATATCTCCTGACTAATTAAACACTAACGAATGTGCCAGAGCATTACAGGTAGTAGATGATGTGTGAAGGTATTAATTTCCCAACAGATTCCGGCATGTTTTACTAATAGTTTATTGTATGCCATTCAATTTCAGATTAATGATTATTACTTTAGAACATCTGGTTCACCAGAGATGAATCTTAATTGGTGCCAGGGAGAGCATTCAATTTTGATCAAACACATTGAAGAACATTTCTTTACTAATAATCAATTTGCATGTATGTCTTTAGCACAGTTCTATGTCAGCTTACATTTTTACAACCAGATGATCCTAACCTGCCTGAAGCTCTTTTTTTCTTATTATTTTAGCATCACCAATTCCCTTTTATAATCCACCCCTCTCAATTTGAAATCACTGATATGGTACTTAATTAACACAGGATGGCACTACCGCCCTCCTTCTGGTAGAAATGAAGCTGCTAGAATCCACTGAAATATGCAGTTAGACCATCAAATTCTTTGTTGCACTTTGACCTCTGAAATGACTATAACTACCACTATCACAATCCTTATACCAGCACAAGTGAATGAGATTTACACAAGCTCTCCCCTTAAACATGCACTTTCTGTACACACAAGTACACTGCTTACAGGGAGACACCATTTATTGAAAGTGTGAATGTGACTCCCATGGGCCCAGTAATTCACAGGTACAGAATTGCGCAACAGGAGAAGGATACGTTTTTCAACTTAAATAAATTGTTCACAACTGTGTGTAGAATCTACACATAGCTGCTAACTCATATCTGGGCTAAATGGCTCAGTCACTGGGGATGCAAACTGTCTAATCACTTACAATAGTATGGTAGAACTAACTCAGAACTTTCCCAAGTGCAGTGGACTTCACAAAGGAAGATAGTTCTCAAAACTCAAAAAATGAGGAAAGAAATTAGTGATTGGAGAAGAGAAAATTCTTAGTATGTCTGTAATTTCAGCTGTATTGATGCTGCGATTAATATGACATTTCACTGTTGACTCCAGCTATGTGAGGTAATGAGGAAAAGCAATTGTTATTAGGCTCCAAATTAGGGCCTCCCGTGTAGCTCAACTAGAAGAGTACCAGAGCACAAATTGGGTCTGTGATGCAGGTGTCATTGGTTTAGATCTTGGATCACGTCACTAGCCAACTGTGAATTCCCTAACAGCAACATGCTGAGCACTGCCAGGGTACAGTAGGGTGGAAATGTTCAGCTTGCTCTCTCTCAGGTCTTTGCAAACTCCAGCACAAGCTACTGTGCTCTGAGGTGGTTCCAAGCCTACAATGTTTTCAATGGAAAAAGTGCTTAAGCTCTAGTTGTGCTGCAATGCTTATGATGTGTTGAGGGATGACAGTATGTGAGATGGGCAGGTCGGAGGATTCCAAATACACTTCTTCGTTCTCTCCTCAGTGAGGTCACATGAATCGTGGCCATGTGTCCTGATTTGAAAAGTCCATACTTTGCATTTCCAAAATATGATGAGAATACCAAATCCATCCATCAATTTTCTAATTTTTCCAATACAAGGTTGCAGGGTAGCCAGGGCCTATCCCAGAAAGCAGTGGGCGTAAGGCAGGATACACCCTGGATGGGACGCCAGTTCATCACGGAGCCCACACCACACAGTCACAGACTCTCACGTCAGGGCCAGTTTTCCCAGAAGCCAATTTATCTGCCAGTATGTCTTTGGACTGTGGAGAACCTGGTAGAAATCCATTTGAATAAGGGAAGAACATACAAAATCTCCACAGAGATACTACAGCTCCCCATGTCTGGAATTGAACACAAGATGCCAGTACTCCGAGGCATCAATACTAAGCACAGCGCCAACATGCTGCCATAAAAAAATATCCGTGATTTATTTTGTTTAAAAAAGCACACATCTTATCCAGCACTAATTGTTCTGCACCAATGAGATATACTTACAATAATTTTGCTCAATCAGGAATGGGAAAGTTAAACTATCACAGGTGTACAAAAAGCAGCTACAGCCCTCTTCTGAATGTGAAAGAAACCAAAAACAATTTAATTTTCTCTTTGCTCAAATTGAAAAAAATATAATGATTTAAAATGTATTTGAAAATCTACTTTGTACACCTCATTGCTTTGGATTTGATTACTAATTACATACAATTAAGTTTTATTACTTAGTATTATTACTACTACAGCTCTTACTGCTGCATGTATTTACTGTATGTGACACGCATACATTTTTCAGCATTTAAGTTATCTTTTATGAGATGGTTTGAGCCAACTGAGACACCAATTAACAATCTGAGTTTATACTGTAAATGTTTTTGCATCAAATTATTCAGGTTCTCCTGAGGTGACAGCAGTAGCAATTAATTATCTTTCTTTTGACCTGAGGTGTTTAGATATGGGCACATGGCAGGATACACCCTGGATGGGACAACAGTCCATCTCAAGGTACAAACGAACATTAACACTCACACTCTCACCAGGGCCAATGTTTCTCACAAGCCAAATAACTCACAAGTTTGTCTTTGGACTGTGGGAGGAAATCAAAGTAATCTGAGAAAACACAGGGTTCCAGCACTGGAAAGCAGGAATGCTAACCACTGAGCCTCTATACTGCTCCATATTCATATATAGTATATACAGTACTGTATATACATACAACATGACAGAAATAAGTACCATAAGAAATACATCAGATTAATTTTTTTCTCATATGGGTGAAAATCAAAGAAAAGAATGATTGTGAAAATGTTTTAATGTTTATTCAGAATAGTTAAATAATATTCAGCTGTATATTGGCAAAACAGAAAAAGTGTGACCTAAAGAATGGCAAGGTTTTTCTTCTAATTTTCTTGGTTGCTTAATCTTCTACTAATTGTCCCACGTACACAATCGCTCACCCACACTAAACTAATAAAAACTCCCAATCACACACATATGCGTTTCTTGTTGCACAAAAATGTATTAAGATCCCTTGGAGGGTAGCCCAGTTTACAAAAGACTTCATTTTCATAGATTTGCAGCTTTATCTTTGAAGACCAAAAAGGCATAAGACATTTTTAAAAACATTTCCCTGAGGAGTGTTTTCAGGTTAACCATAACTCTGCCTGCCTTCTGTAGTCTGATTTTCATTAATTCTGTGAGAAATCAATTTAAATATTATGCATTGCACAACCTTTAATAAACAAAACTGTCTGGGAGCTTTCAGCATGTTTTAATCCTGCTATATATTGAAATTTAGAATATTATTGGGGAAATAATGTGTTTTATTTTGTTGTCCATCCACAGAAAACTCTGAAAGCTGTCACCAGATGCATTCAGATTCAAACCACTTTAGGGGTTGCCAAGGTAACTGTATCAAGGAATTGGGGTTAAAGGTCAAACTGACCAATACTGAGAAAATTACATTTCTCTGAATGATTCCCCTTGAGCTACTATTGATATGGGGTTTACCTGCTGATGGATACATCTTGTCATTTACAGTTACAAGGTAAAATAAAAAGTATAAACAGCACATTGTGTGTGTCAGACAGGAACTCAGAAATGAGGCCTAGTATCTGTCAAATAAACAATATCTTCAGTTTTCAAATAAAATAATTGCATTTATATAGTGCTTTATACCCCAAAGTAACCAAACACATAGAAGAGAACACACTTGCCACCACTGAAGTGCGGCACCCACCAAACTGATGTACAACAGCCTTCCTCTGTCAGCAATTCTTCTACACAGCAGTATAGGTAGAAAGAACTGGTAAAGAAATTGTTTTACCAAACTGAATTAAGGGTGAACTTTGGTGTGGTCTGATTGTACAAGTCTAGAGTGGGATTTAGCCAAGACACCATGGTTAACATCTCAGGTCTCTCAAATAATGCTAAAACATGTAAAGCATCACAAAAAACAGTACCACAGGATCCTTAATGACTATGTAGTCAGGATCTTCTTTTAACATTCCATCTGACGAACAGCACTTCCTGCCTCACAGTGTACCTTGTCGTTATACAGAGGCATTCAAATGGAAATTGTGGGGCATGTAGTAAAGATACCACCTATTACTGCCAGCAACTTTTACAGATGTAACTGTTTTTTCTTTGACCTGTAATGGTATCCCATCCCAGTGCTGACCAGACTGAATCTCACCTGATTTCTGACATATAGTACTGTATGATGAGATCAAGCTATACCTCTGTTCACTTCTGTCTTTGTCTTTACTCTCCTACCTCTAAGGTGCTTTGCCTCCTTCTTGTCCGCCCTGCAGTGAGACTAGATTCTCACCAACATCAGGGCTGAAATGTTTCTGACTATGTTCCAGTTTCTCCATAGGACTCACCTGCTCAGAGCCTACAGTACATAGGTCACGTAATGAATCTTTCTGTTTGCAGAAATTAGTGATGTCCTTTGGATATCTTAATGACAGTAGCTACACTGGTAGGAATCAGCTCTAACAGGTATAGGTAATAAACGGAGGTAATAAAATGATAAAAGTAACTACTGTTAGTAATTAATGAATGACTGGTGTTTTATTCTACCCAGCACAGATTTGCAATTACGAAAGATGATATTTTGTGAAATACAATATTGCTTAACAGGAGGAATTGAGAAAAAAAATTACAATTCCGCGCAGCAGTTTCATTGTCATAAATGAAAAACAATGAAAATGGAAAATATTTCAATAAATTTCAATATGTCTTCGTTTATTATTATTAATACAACAGCTCTCACTGCTGCAGGCATTTATTCTGCAGTTCACAACTGAATAAAAAAGAAAAAAACACTCAAGATACTGTTTCACCTCCCCCCATGGAAAAGTACATTTTTTCCATTCCATACTGTAGAATTTAGATCTTTATTTTTTTATTCCATATTGCATCACCAGTCCAACAATTCTACAAATGCTGACTCTAATGGAGATGATTACAGGTTTACCTCTCTTTGACATAAATTAACACAAAAAGTCACGTTATGATATGAAATTACTAGTACATGGAACAGATGGATGAGAAGCAGTGCTCCCCACAGAACATTAAGCATTGTCCGCAAGTGGGGCCTTCAAGATCACCAGAATGTCAGAATCAAGCTAAGGTCAATCATTCAGAAGTTGAACTGCTGATATTTGCCCTCTCCCGACTTCTTCAGATCTCCCTGGAAATGCCCTGAATCACTGCCAACATGTGTTTATTTACAAAAAACAGCATTTGTGATTTATTGCCAATTGTGAACACGAGAGAAATCCACTGCAAATTGAATTGCCTTTCTTTAAATTGTTGCTCAAAAAAAACAAAATATTTTAAATGCTATCATACCACCGTAAATGGGTTTGGCATAAAATCTACAGTGACCCTTCTAAATCACTGATAAGGCATAGCTAAATGTACGATCAATGCTTACTATTCATTTTTGAAATTATCTACACATTGATCTGTGAACAAGTGCCAACAATGCAAGTGCACATTGGCTTTAATACAATAATTATATAAAGGCTTACAAGCTCATCCTCCCAACCAATAAAACCTGTCAGCTGAGCAGGGCAGTCACAATCCCATAATCCATCAAAGCATTGCTCTCTGACCTCTCAAGGTTCTGGTCTTTTGTAAGACTTCCATAAAGTTGTTTATGGAAAGGAAGTTTCTGGAAATGCAAAAATCTAGATTGTTATTTTTTTGTGTATCACAGAAAAACAAACCCTGTACTCTTTATTGAACCATTTAGAACAGCTTTTGCGGATTCCAAGCTGTCAAGAATTAAAAATGTATTTGTTTGATGGTGAACAGGAGAAAAAAGTTTTATGTTTGTTAGTAAAGCCCCTCTAGCTGGTATTGGTAGCTTTCAGCAGAAGCATTGTTCGACACATTGTGGCAGTTTACCACTTTTTTTGCACTCAAACATATATTGTATAATGTCAGCACTATTAGGCAGAAATGTTAGATACTGTAGTTAAAACAAAATAAAGAGCTACAACGTGTTATACTTTATTTATTCTTACTATTATTATAATTTGACTGTTATTGATCACCAGTTTTGGTGAGAAGAAATGGAGCTTATAATTCAGAAAACTTTAATTCACATTAATGAGGCTTTTCAAAAATGTGATCACAACAGCCCAAGAGAAACTTCTCAGCCAAACTGAGGTATCACAGTAAATAATCCACCACATTTGCCAATCAAATCTCCTACCCCTCCTGCAACCTCTTTCCCCTCCTACCATCTGGTAAAATGTATCGCAGTATACAGGACACCTCCACCAGACTCCATAACAGCTTTTTCCACAGGCTGTCAGCCTCCTCAACCCCCTGGTACCTATTGCACCTTCTCCAAATCTAGAAACCTAGTTCTTTTGCCTGGCATACTGTCTGATGTACAGTATTCTTTGCACAATCCTGTAAATTGCACTATGCACATTGCACTATGTGCCCTGTACCCCATCAGAAATGTCTATGTCTACATTGTCTATAGCATTGTCCTGTCAGTGTCTGCACCGTAGACCTGGAGAACAATATCTCGCTCCTCTGTATACTTGTATATGGCTAGACTGACAAATAAACTTGAACTTGACTCACTGTCGGGTGTTCCTTGTCATTAACATTTCTTTCCCTCTACACATCCATAAATCTAAATAGCTACCTTTTTACAGTGATACTGGGTCTATCAGGATTCATTGTTATTTCAAAACAAAATTGATTTTAATGGTATATCAGCCCAGAATTCTGTTTCTGCATAAAGAAGAAAAAACATTGAAGAGAACAGAACAACGTCCCACTTCTTTGCATAGTGGTTTATATAATGCAGTAACAGAATCACCAGCTAAATAGTGAAAAGAAATAGCTGCCAGTTTTTTACTTTATTTTGCTGGTAGTTTATTCATGTATCTGCTTTACGTGTCTGATATAAGGACCACTTGTGTGCAAAGCTAACAGAAACATGATCATCATCAATTCCATGAAACAACCCACATAATCAAGTGCTATTTATGTTCACAAAATGTTTTCAATAAACCCTTTAAAAATGGTTTATGTAGGAAAACTTTTATTCAGTATGAGTCATTTTTGTGCCTCTGTCAATGATTTATGAATCTTAATATTCAGGGGCAGCTTTTCTAAAGTCACTCTTAATAATGGATATAAAGAAAGAAGGTTCAGCTGTGGCTCCCTGAGAAGATATAGACACAGATGTCTGACAAAAATATTTGAAGTAATCTGGAGAATTATCAAACAAGAGCTACATTATGGGCCACCTGTCTTTAGTGACCTACAATCTCCAGCTCTAAACATTGAAATGAATATAAATTACAGAGTCACAGCCATCTGTCTGTATCAGGAACACTTATTTCTTTCAAAGTCTTTAGGATTATCTTCATAGTTGCATTTTAATGCTTATCAATCCACAACAAAAGCACAAAATTAATAATATATTCTTAATAACAAAAATATCCAATGCTTTAGTTTGAGAGCCAGTAAGTTAAAAAAGATACAGACAACATGAAAAGCATAACTATGTGTTTCAGACTAGTTTGATTACCTTAAAACAAATGTGTGGGCTTAGCAAACACTGTATGATTTTACAAAGGAACATGAGCATGTCCAGGTAACTTCCTATGATGCTTGTCCCAATGGATGCAGCCTAAGTGACTAATTTATCTGCCAATGAGGAGCCACATTCCTCTGGTTCCCCAGCAGATCAATGAAACACTCAGACTCCCATTAGACAGGCCAACAGTATGTTATGTCAATGACTGCAGTCAGGGTGGCTCCATCCTGCCACTCCAAGAGCAGGTACTCTACTGCACATTGAATATGTCTTTATAGTACATTGCATAGTCCCTCCCACTGCACAAATACTGCAGTATGCTGCTTTATTCTCTATATTTGCAAATTCTGTATTCCTCTCCATGTGCTCTTCCACCTTCAAAGACAGTTACCTATAAACTAATTTCAGCTGAAGGTCCTCAAACCTTCTGCATTACATTGGCCACAACAGCAACCAATTCAAACCAAGGACAAATGCCTGAAATGTGGAAGCATGTGGGTAACTGAAATTACTTTTACTGCACAATTCAGAGCAAGCGACACCAATTTTTTGTTTTTAGGACTTGCTGCTAATAGCTCTGGATCTGATTATGAACCAGAAGTTTTTATGTTGTAAGGGAAATGCAAATATGCTTCTATGTTCCCCATGACCTGTCTGATGGTTAAAGCAATTTCAGTCTATATAAAGGACAAACCATTATGACTTGCTTTATTCTAACCTTCAAAGTCTATGTAGTATCTACCTCAGAGGTTCACCTGGTAAATGTAGTCACACACTTGGAAAAGTCCTCAAGCTGGGAGATCATGTTACTGCATATCTCACCCTTTTTTTGACTCTCACTCTCTCCATAGATATGTTTAAGATGCTTGTAAAAGGCAATTTTAAAGCAGTATTACTGGCAGGTTCCAAATGATCTGAAAATGATGTGTTGTGTAATGTGTATGAAGCTGGTTTTTAGTATGGTTCTACTGGCCTGATCATTGAGTGTCATGTGAATGCCTGAGATCAAAGCAGGTGGCTGGGCAGTGGGGAGGTGGTAACAGTTGACATTTATACCTGTGAGGGATTTCATTTCGAATGACTTTTTTCTGAAATTACCAAAGCATGACTAAATATCAAACCTCTCTCCATTTCTGTCAATTAGCAGTCCTTGTTCCTCTAGATGTTTATGCGTTACAACAGGAACAACACGTGTACAGTAATTTTACACAAACCCCTGTTATCAGATTCCCTCAGCTCAAGCTTAAAGTTCCAAATGGCAGCTTGGATATGGTTACCAATCAGTCTTAATGAGAGGTAGAGCTGAGAGTGAAGGACCTGCCTTTAAGCTTGGTAAGATAGTCTGGTTTCTAAAAAGATTTATTTGTTCTAAATTAAACTCACAACCAATAAATTGCTTGACATCTTTAGATTCCTCCAAAAACTGAAGCAGAGTTGCATTTCCAGTTCTTCTTTTCAATTTGTTTCTTCTTACAAGGACTCATAAATGGAGTATTATTTTTGGAAACCCTGAATTATTTTTAGAAGTTTTTCAGAATTTAAACTTAACTGTAATTAATGTAAAATTCACACGGTTGTTTATGAAGTAAAATATACAGTAAAATACAGAAAAGAAAACCATGAATCTTTATGTATTGAAAGACTTATAATGTTCATATTAAAAAAAATATCTTAAAACAGTGCCATCGTCTGGGGTAACTGTGCTTTACCCTCCAGGTATCAAAACACTAATTAAGTAGGTTTTTCTAAGATTTTCTAAGATAAGCGTTAATTTCAAAAGCTGCATCATTTAGTACCAACTCACATTTTCCCCTTCCTCTTTCATTCAACTCACATACCTTTTGTTGGGTAAAAGATTGCTGCCAATGCTTAGCCTTAAATGCGTCTATAATTATATCCGACTACTATATACTAATCACATCATAGAACATATAAATATTGAAAGGGATTGGAAAGCCTCGTCCGATATTTTACTTAATTGCTTTTGACTTCTAACAATGGGAGAGTATTGGGCTGTGGAAGAGAAGCACTAGCATGAGCAACAGACGATGTATCTATTATCTCAGTTCCATGAAGGTCATCGACCTATGACAGTTGGAGTAGCAGAAACATTAGAAATCATGTGCAATTTAATCTTTACACAAATAAAGAAAAAGCATTTCAATGCTCAAATAACGAAGAGACTCTTAGTAAGAAAGAAAAGCCTGTCCCTCAGGATAGTCTTCATTTTCTTCCTGAACTGTTCCAATACGTTCATGCTATGAGATTCACTCACACTACTGACACACGTATTAATAGTATTTTGGCTCAGAGAGGGGAGATGTTCTAAAGTGATTGCAAAGTGCAGCTGTGACTCACTTCTCCTTTCATTCATTCATTACTGTTCAGTGTCAGCACTCGAAAACTATTGTACTCGCCGAGAAGTGTCATCACAAGCGAAATTAACTGTTTTGCACTGCAGTGATTGCTCCCCATTTTCCCAAAATCCACTGATAGAATTGAACATCATAATATTTAAACAGATCTATGAGCTAATATTGCACGGTCTTCCCTCATTTGTTTCAGGAATTTTAAATGGAAAAATAAGACAAAGAAGATTTTTGCCACATTCCATATAACAAAGAAAACAAAGTGTACCAATGATTGAATGGAGTTGACTACTGCATACTACCGTACTGTAGCCCTTGGGATTTTTAACTGATGAAACAAGTATTATTTCATTAAAGTAAATGTAATTAAATTAAAAGTTTCAAAGTAAAACTGTATGAAAAAAGATTAGCTATTTTACCTGGTGTGAAGTGATGTAACACAAACTACAATTTTATATATTGCAGCCCCTGTCCCCAGGAAATGATGAACTATTCAGCCTTCCCTCAGGCTGAAGATGAAGAAGGTCAAGGTTGTTTTTACTTTTCTTCTTGTCAAACTGTTTAGCAACAGAGCTGTAAATAAAAACAGTTTGACACAGGAGACAACACCTGTGACAGAGCTGGCATTTCTGCATGATGTTGCTCACAATACTTGATCTTTCTGACCACAGTATTCACCCATCACCACCTCACAAACATTGGAAGTGCTTTGCAGTTATTCCCCATTTTGAACTGGGAAAAACTGTAACTCATGCTGTGTATTTGGAGCAGAAGACAGAGCCTATTAAAATAGCAGACTGATACTTATTTTTGTAGAGATATATATGCAGTAGGCTCTAGTCTTTGACAGTGGTTTATGATCAGAATGTTTTGAAGTACCATTTATGTTAAAATAACAGATGGAATACATAACAGTTAAGTAATAAATGTTCATCTCAAGCTTGAAACTAAGACATTCTTACAATAATAAGTGGGAATATGATCCTAAAAAATGAACAGCCAATAGAGTGTATTTAATGGATTCTAAATTCATTTTCTTATAACAGTCCTCGTGGTTTACGAGAAGAAGGGAGAAAAATCAATTCAGATTATAAAATGCTTGACAGCACACAATATTTAGGATGCTTTCAAATTAACCAAAGAGGCCATTGGTTACAGTATTTCTTTTTGGGCTCATTAAAAGTAATTAACACACAGGCAGTCTGCACATATAGTATAGGCAAGTAGCAGAATGAGGCTTTTTGTCATATAATGCCTAGTCTGTCTCATGCATTAATAATGACTTGGAAAATATGTTTCCTAAAATCACTTTGAAATGCACAGTTTCCATGTATTTTGCTTCAGCTAGAATGCTTCTGGTATGGGCAGACCTACTTTTGAATTGAAATGTGACAATTTACTGTATAGAATTTCACTGGGATATAGAACAGACTGAAAATGTATGAACTTGATAAAAAAGAATTTTCCCTTATTTTTACTTACCACTTACTCTATGCAAATGAATATGACAGAATTCAACCTGTATTATTATACATTAAAGCCCCACAAAAAGACAGGCTTAATTAGAAGATATCTTTCATCAGATAGAATTTTCTGCCTCCAGCCCAGGGTGAATTTTGACTATAACCTTCGAGGCACAGGGTCTCCAGCCCAGAATCCATCTGATTCATACTGCATTAGCTACAGTACTCCCAAATTCCAGTAAGAAATAACCAGTGCATCAGCCGATTAACTATAGATAGTATGCATGAAAATGATATTCATGCTCTGAAGCTATTTGTGGGCAATATAGACAGCTAAGAGAAGACAGGTGGGTAGCTGCGTCAGCATGCGTAGGCTGTTAAGGAACAAGTACAGTTATAGGTTTATTCCATGCTGAAAAAAAGAAGAAATAAAACACAACGTTTCGGCCGAAGTTCTTCCTTTGCAGCCTACGCGTGCTGACGCACCTGAACTAAGAGAAGACAGACTGTGTTCTGTGGGAAAGAAATCATGTAGGTAGTGATGGACAAAATGGGCCCATTCCTATACAAAAAATATTTTTGAATGTTTTGTGATGAAAATTTACAAATGAAAGGTAAAATTATTACTATATACCCGTGTGCAAGAATTTAATTTAATTGAACAGTGTCTCCTGTCCATTCATATGTTTTTATCATTAAGGCATCATATACTGTTCAGGTGGGTCTTTCTCACACCTGAAGAAGACTCCATGGCTGAAACACTGGCATTACTTGTTCCTGTACTTGTTCCTTTGCATATACAGTATATACTGTACAGACATGGTAACTGATAATTCTTGTGTGGCTTTACTTTACCTGACATGCTCTTTAAGACTTTATCTTGAGCCTCAATCCAATATAACAAAGACACATTAATCATAAAGTAGAGACAACTAATACCTTAATTCTTTTTTCCACCAATCCCACTGGGCACATTGCCCCCAGCTCGTTAAGTAGGTTCTATTTATGCAAATGTGAAAACGCGTTAAGAGCGGATGTTAACCTTGATCTCAGCGTTTACAGCAATGGCTTTATTTAAACTTACAAGAAAAGTAAAGTATACTGAAATAGCTTGCATAATTAAACGAACCTTGTAAAACCAGCCCATGCATTCTTATTCAGCTCTCTTGTACATAAAAGAAATGATGTAACCATATCCTTTGTGTTCGAGAAGAACATTTTGAAAAAACACTTCTGATTTTGAAGATGAATAGATTGATTAGACTTATCTTTATACCCCATCCTATAGACAATCAGTCACAGATGTAACCTACAGTATAAGAAAGCTCTATCAGTTTAAAATAAAGATTGTACTGTACAGTATGTTATTTAGCACAGAAATACTCCATGCTACAATGTACAATAAATCAATTAAAGGTTGTGGAAGAACACATTTCTCTCCCTTTTATATCCCAATGTTTCCTGTAACTACTCTGACTTAACCACATATGAGCATGGGAAAGATAAGGACTGGGACACTGGTTTTCCAGTGCCATGTTCTGGAGTTATCTATATTAATATGCAGATCTAACTGGAGATGCCAGTCAGAGAGTTGAACTAGCAGGTGTACAATAAGCAGGTAATCTGCACCCCAACAACATTGAAAAAGATGTGTCCTAGGAGACACATGATCAGCAACTGGCATGGTCTTCATGCTTTCTGCATGCCACAGTGCAATAGGAATCATTTCTCAGAGTGGGTTAATGTTTTTTAAATGCATGTGTAAGACCTAACCTTTGCCTTTATAACATTACTATCTCCCTCTGTCATTCTTTTCATACTTTCAAACAGGGCAGGTTTGTTAAGCTACCCTTCATTTTAAGAACCTAAAACATAAATTAAGTGTTAAAATATTGAAATATAATGTTAATTACAATGATATTGCATAGCCACTCGATAGTATTTTATGGCGTTAAAACAAATTGGAAATGTACTGCTCTACTTCTTATAACATACAGTATACATTATCACAATAATATTATGAATTGGCAAAGAAGGAATGTAACACTGTTTTTGTTTGGCTGTTTGACTGAAATTGAGAAAACTGTGATTGGTTCTATTCTCCCTGTGGTTAAGATGCAGATACTGTATATACACTCTTCCAAAATGATAAGGCCATGTGGGATCTGTAATTGTACTCTGTTGAAATAGTGATTTGTAGTTCTCAAGCAACTAAAAACTCATAAATCTTACTCTGTGCATTACTTTTATTTTATAAAGTGGCAACTTTAAGAACCTGTCACATCCTGAAGTGTCTCAGATATTGTGAGGCCAGATTGGTAATGTTCATACCAAACCAGTGTGCCTTCGTGGGCCAGAACTCATCCTGTTTCTTTAGTGTTAAGCAGTCTAGAAAGCATGTTACTCCACCCCTAGATGAGACACCAGTGCATTGCAGGGATTACCTCTCAGTGCTCACCCCCACTTATAGAGCTGAGGGGAGTTTACCAACTAGAGTAAAGTGCCTCACTTAATGTACTGTAGAACAGCAGTATCTGTAGCTGGGACTTGAACTCAGAACCCGTCGATTATGAGTGAAAAGACTTACTACTAAGACGTACTTCTATTTTTTTATGCTAATAAAACGCACTAAAGCACATGGTTATTCAATGTGTCAAATAGTTCTCCATCCTCCCATTTTTTATATTCATAGAAACATGTACATGTGCAAATAGATTTTTCCCTATTTTAAGTTTTACGATGTGCTTCGTCAAATTTAGCTGTGGTTGATTTAAGAAAAATTAGGAAACTGAATTTTTTTCAAATGAAACTGCCAGCAATGAGTTAGGATTCTATTTCAAGAGTTTAAGAAATGGGCATTTATCAGCAGCTGAACCGAACTGGAACAGCTGACAAGGCAGCAGGGCCTTCTACTAGAATTAAAAAGCTGACTTTCTAAATAAGGTCTATGAATTTGCACCAGCAGGCTGAGTCCCGCTAACTAACAGTTTCCCATCCTTCCCATTACTCCCTAAATCAATCTTCGTGATGGCTGAAGCTGTGGTAAGGCGTGGACCTTATTTTTTTATATATTGATTAACACACTCTCACTAACGCTACAAGATTTCCACCCTACTGTAGTATCCCAAACTGACTCCCCACTCAGCTCTATGTCTAGAAAACTATTCAATTTCAACTTTCAGCATGTACTTTAGAAAAGTAGTGAGTTCTTAACTTTTAAAAATGAGATATTTTTTCATTAAAGAAACAAAATCTGTAAAGTGCAAAACCATAGACTACAGCTACTGTCACAAGAAAACTTGTAATTAATGAAAAACTTGTAATTAATTTACAGGGGCGGCTTACAGGAATGGTATATTCATTATAATTAACCCTGTCATATGCAGCACATCACTGTGCAACATATTGTATAGTGCAGTTCTTTACTCTATCATTATTATTATAATGACAGTTACATTTGACCATGATTTCTGAACAGAGTAATGAACAACCAGCTCTATAAAATGATTGGAGGTTGTCGTCCAGAGATAATAACACACTCTGAGATATAATAGTCCTTTGAAAGTAAAAACCTACATAGTAAATTGGTTAGTGTTATAAGTATTTTACATACTATAAAACAGTATGCTTTTTAAGGCCTTATCCCCCTAATTCAACTGTGAACTTATTCTCACCACAAGAATATCTGTGAAGAGAATTTGCCACCATTGCCAACATGAGACAATTGTGACCAACTAATTTTCTTCACCTGTCTGCCACTGCACAGGAGTGGAAGAACATTACTAGAGACTGATCAGGGTTCATGCTTCTATACTGCCTTCATTTTGAGTGTGTCACATTTCAAACTGAAAAGTAATCACAATCCTACAGTATAATCTTAGTTCGTGTTCCCATTAATCTGTGTTTAAAATATCTGGTTCAATCCATTAGACCTTAATGTCACCTCATTGTTCATAAAGAAGGATGCTATTTTTTTATTGATATAAAATAAACTCAAATGAAAAACATTACTCATACTGCAACACTGTTACACTTCTTAACCTCTTAACTGCAGCTTTAATGAAAAACAGCTAGAATAGCTTAATTTATATGAAACTACCTCTACAGACAAAACTATCTGATAATAGCATGCAAAATGTCTACAAATAGTGCAGTTAAGATCTGCATGCTGACATTTAACTTTAATAAGATTGTATTAATGGCAAACTTTCCATTTCTATTGTTTCCATTTCCGGAACATCATTTTTCTGGATCAGCATCTCTTCCTTGAAAGACTTCATCGTAATGCAATGCTCTCTTTTAAGCACAGAGTTAGAACAGGAGAGTAGGCAGGAGTTTGTTATTTTTCACAGGAGTGTTAACTCCATGTAGTCCAACTTCATCAGACCTTGGACTTTCTGCTCTTCCATGTAAACAAGAATTTCCAAATCAATGCCCTTAAGTTCATCTCCACCTGATCTGCTATGCAGTAGAGCATCTGGTGCATAATGGCTGAAATGAAGATTGTGCATTTAAGTGGGGGAGCCCCCTCCTATACAGTATGTACTGTATAAAGCCCTTCAGAATGTGTAACATAAATGCAATTTAGTATTTTAATCAAATAAATAATTGCATTTATTATTACCATCAGTGGGAAGCTGCGCCAGCTTGTGTTGACTGCAAAGCAACAAGAAAAGGTTAATTCAACATACAAAGTAGTAAGAAGAAACACAACATTTCATCTGTTGAGCCTTCTTCAGGTGTGAGGGAGAGAAAAGATGGTAGCAGCGATATAAAGAGAACGAGGGACAGAGTAAGTGAGAGCAGGTGAGAAAGAGTGGCCAAAGAAAGGGAGATTGTGAGAAGAGGTGTGAAAACCTGAAATCTTTTGAAAGGAAAGGATGTAAAAACAGTCTATTACTGAGAGAAGGGGGAAGGTGAGATCCAAGTTTAAGGATAATCTTGACTTCTGGAGTTCTGAAATCCCTGTGTCTGGAAATCCTATGAAATCATGACCAGGAGAGGTGAAAGGGGGACTATTGTCTTAGCAAGATCTTAATCCTCACTGCTCTGACATCTGAAACAGGTATTCTTCCTCTTTTGCCAATGTACTGTAACATCATCACTTAGAGAACATCATGTGTACAGTATCTAGTAATGCAATGTGTGGTAATGTAGTGCAGTATGTGTTGCAAAAAATGCCCTGGCCTTTACATTTTGTTTTACTTAGAAACCCCATACTTGTTTCACAATGTAATTCTCCACTTGAATGATGTCTAGAAGTCTGGTGTTAATTGGTCAATTTATTTTTTGTTCAGGACTGGTTTGTGTCATGGGCTGTGACTAGCATGTGACAAACGGGGTGCGGGTGTAAATAAGTATCGTTGTGACGACTGAGGCGCAAGCCTGGAGCAGCTTTGAGTGCTGAGAGGGGAGAGAAGGGATATTTGCAGAAATCAGGTCAAAGTTTCATCAGAGCTCCGTTAGGTGCCCTTACAGTGAATAAAGTGCTAAGGAGCTATGACACATACATTCCTGACCAAGAACACCAGGGTCTGCGGTGGGAAAAATGATAAATGCGGAAGTGCTGTATTAGGAAAATTGTTTCCAAATGGACAAATTTTTGTGAGCCTAAAAAATTACAGAGAAAGACATTCCATCAGGACTGAGGCCTAGCTAATAAAACTGGCAAATAAAATAAATGTTTTACTTTTTATCCCTCTGTAAAACAATTAGCATCACACAATGTGTCATTTTTTAATGGTCTCGTTTAAAAAAAAGCAACACTTCTAATGTGTTTGTATTATCAATTGAGTAAGCATGGTCACTACTAGCATAAGCCATTTGCAACCGTTTCCTAGTCAGAACAGACATTCCCTGTAGCTGCAATAGGCTATGCATTCCATAAACATACTGAGAAGATTGTCATCTGAACAGGATTTACAATTGTACAAATATATATATGAATAACAGGAGATCAAGTGATATGATGCGAATGAAATATGTCTACTTAAGTAAGTCATCTGTAGACATGTAATACCACTGTCTGCATAAACAACTAAACAGGGTTTATAATACATCATTATAAAAGTAATTCCTTTTGGGAAAAAAATCATAAGCAAACGGATTAAATTGAATGTAATATCGGTATTAAGGCCTGCTGTAATCTTGTGCAGTGTTGGTGCACTGCTTGAGAAATTGCAGATGATCCAGAATTGGCATAGCATACAAATCAGCTTTTCAATATCTATCAGATTACAACAATTACTGGTTAATTCTGGTGCATTCTATCCAAACCACTGAACTGACTGTGAATGATGAATATGAGGTTCATAGCTACTGCAACATCAGATATTTGATGTGTATATATTATCCATTTCTTTCAAATATTCCTTGTTAAAATATGGTGAAAATGTACTATTACAAGACCCTGATGTTAATTTATCATCATTTATGCTGCTTAGAATAGGAGTTATTAGAGTATTTCACTTCATTGCATGACCTTGTTCACCAGTACATGATGTTTCAGATTCATTATGCTCTCCTTCTGAGACTGTGGCTGTTATAATATTACTCAATTTATATTCTGAATAAGACTCTGGGGAGCTCAGCGCTCTGAAACATCAGACCTCTAACTGAATCACAATATTTAAAGGCCGGCAAAGAGGTTTTTAATGTGCACTGTAGATAACAGTTTAAACTAGATTGCTTTGGTTTAATACGACCTTAACAGGCTAGCAGTCACATGTGAAGAATGAATAGGCAGAGATAAAAAAGCATAAAAAGCAGGGAGATTTGTTAAAAGTTCAGCTAAATGGATGAAGAAAAAACACTACAGAGCACCATGCTCATAGGACTGAAATATCGTGACCATGGCTTGGATTTCTGTCTGATTTTTTTTTCACTTGTGCTCTTGCAAAAAAAAAGATTAATTAACTCAATTAAAATCTTAGAATAGAGGGAACAACATTAGCTTCTTGGATATTAAAGTTTGTCTGACAGAATACAAAAAAATCTGATTTGTTTGCAACCTGCCAAGCCCAACTTCGGGCCGTCACACTGCATGAATACCATTACAGATCACAGAAAGTGCAGAAAATAAAAAACCTGATTTGTGCAGTGACAGTGTTAAGAGACTTTTGAGTTTGTCTCTCTTTAAGCCACACTCTTGTGTAATTCACACATGATCATTTAAGATGAGTGTAGCCCCCCCCCTCCTTTCCACCAAAATATTTATTAGTTTTTATACAACTTTTTCTTAATCATAGTAAAACAAATGAGTGTACATACTGTATATGCAAACATCATTATATTTTGGTCTCTATAAATGCAGTACATCGTTTAAAGTGCTCATAAATAAAATTCTGTATATAGGAACGATTAATAACAAGAGGTTCAACGTGCGTCTGTTAATGCAAATACTCTCTTATTTTGACTGGCGTTATTCGTTCTCAGGTCAGGCTGTGTGTCTTGGGAGTAACATATATTTATGCCAGCCAACTGAGGGCATAAGTGCCTTTTGAAAGGTACTGTATTTTCAAGCCGCTGGCGCTACCTGCGTTTTTCCTCTGTCGAGAGGAATGCACTTGACGTGTATTCTGCGTCAGAAAGCCCTTACTGTGGACGCCGCATTAAAACAATACAGGACAATAAACATTTATACTCACTTAGTGCCAAATGGTTATACTTAAATGAACTCTTGTCCTCCGGATTAGTTACAATCTATAACTACTTGCAACATGTCATCTTCAAGTCCGTTACGGATTATAGGAATTCAAGTAAATTAATGTATAATGTGTTTTGCTCTTTATGTTTCGTAATGAAGCATATAACAGTAAGTTCAGCGAACATGCGAAAATTTTGTCATTTACTGATGCTCGATGTAAATATGTAAAACTTTTTTCTCCCATACCACATGAAAAGGAACAACCCGTGTAGTTGCCTGTCTGCTGTGCAATACCATTTGAATGATTGAATACATTTTACTAAGAGAGGAATTAAAGATATAATAAATGATCTTGGCAATCGGTCGGAAAGTTCAGCTCATAAAAGCAATTTGCTTGGCTCTGATTGATACCTTACAATGGATTACATTGTCAGACTCTAGTCAAAAGTTGTGATTAAGTGTTTAGTGGTTAGTCAATTTACTCTTTTTGAGATTTTAATTAGTAAATGAACCCCTTGTGGATGAATGATTAATCGCACAATAATTCATTGGAGATGGTCAGGCCCCTGTCTACACGTGGAAAATGATATAATGGTTATGCAAAACAGGCTGCGACTTGGAAATCATTTCATTAATGCTAAATGAAGGGAAATCATCTCCGTCATACCATGAATTTGTAAGAAACACATACTTTTTAATTAGACGTGTTAAATAGTTTAGTTTGTCTAAATCTGTACTTCAGATTAAAATCAAGTGATTACTTAATGCTGCTTAACTCTTCACAGTGAGACGAACACAGAGGCTGGTGGCAATTATTAACATTACATTAACATTACATTCTGAAGGAGCTATTAGGACAACGTATAAAAACCACATTTTCAAGTGCTCCCTAACCGTTGGGAATAATGAGTGCGTGTCACAAGACAGACCATAAACCAAGTGCAAGAGTTAACGAAGCTTCAAGCATCGAGATTTAGAGATAATAACAGTAAATTCTTTAAAGCCGCTTTACTATATATAAAAATAAGGGAAAGCTCGTATATGGCTACTGCATTCGTCAAAAGCCTTCTGAGATTAAAAACACAAAAATATCTTTCTGAAATGAGACCTACCCACAACTACCAGTAGGATTCCACTAGGTCTTCCACGGGCGTTCGCTCTGGTTTACCGTAATGTTTGCTAAGCATTTGGCGTAATACAATATTAAACACAGTGTGGAACCACCAAGCAAAGCATACTATTTGCTAGACATTCACCAATTTAAATTTAAGTTTTGTATTCACCGCTGTAATAATTTGATTTCTTCGATTTAGCTGGGGTTTTTTTCTAATGCATTTGTTTGTTTGAAGCCACTATGCAAATTACAGATTGAACTCTCGGGGCTGATAAAAATGTACTCCCGCAGGGCTTTTTGACACAACTCTAGATGGCAAATCCTTACTTGTCAACCTAATACTTTTTAAACCATCCCCTTAAACCTTTTATACACAGTAAGATTTTTCAATACAAGAGGATAAAAACTGTAATTACACACGTACCCGAAAGTTAATTGTGTTTCTCCTTAAATGTTTTTTTTCCAAATGAATTGTGTGCATTATTTTTAAGTGTTTTAAATAAGCAGTTTTATTTTGTTTGGATATTCTGAATATCTGTGACATTTTTTGGTTTAAGCAGTTAATTCCTGTTGCAGTCTGAGTGTAATCTATACAACTCTCTCTAGAGAACCACTTCATATTTAAGCTAATATGTATGATTTGAGGAATTTTTATAATCCTTGCCTTGATTTGTTTCCTGATGCTCCTAAATGGTGGCACTGTCCAACTGTGCACTTGTGAAACTTTACCTCGTTAAATTTGCAGTATGATTTTCTCATTTTTACATGTGTTCACTGTGGCTTTACCATAGTTTGATGTGTTTTCCTATGACTTAATCACCCAACCACATTGCTTTCCTGCTTTGAGAAAGATTTATTAAGAACCAAGCTGTGTATTACTTGTTGAATATGTCAATATGAACAGATAAAGAAAAATAATTACTGTATATCCAAAGCAACATGTGACGACATGTGTTAACTCTGTGCAGCTCCTGTTTTATTTCTGCAAAGTCCTTCACAATAAAACCTTTATTTTCATGAACCTTCTCAAGGTACAGTAACACACACAAAGTCAGTGCCAGAGCTAGAGCCCAAGCTTAAGAATGTTCAAGTAATACATTTTCTTAACAATCGGGCCTAACTTTCAGGGTATATCAGTTTTACCTTGATAAAAAATTGTAGAGCATTATACTGCTTGTAAGTAAATTATACAGTATGTGTATAAAGGAGCTATAGTATGTGTCTCCTTAAAAGGCAGAACAGCCTTGCATCCATTTTCTATCCCCTTCAACCAATTCAGGGTTGTGGGGGAGCTAGTGCAGATCATCTCATACCTACAAACTGTACTGTATATAGAATACAAGGGGGTTGCTAGACACTATAGTCTGAAACATGTCTTTCCTGTCTAATCCCACTGTTTTATGACTTCTTAAACCATTTGTAAAGATCTTTGGAAATAACTAAATGATATACTTTGTGTAGCAAGAAATACTAAGCCTGCGTAAAGAATAATACGTAAATAATGTACTTGTATTTTTGTATCTGAAGTACAGTATGTTTGCATTAAAAAGTAAGAAGACAAAGTATATTGAGAAATTCAGTCATGGATATACACAGCATGTCTTATTTAGTACTGGTATTCCATTTAACAATATTTTGCGCATATTATGTATTCAGATTGAAAAACAAATATAATAATTTGCACGTATATTAGATAGCCAATTAACACATTACTACTGTATATAAAACACGAATGTAATTGTTTCCTTCAAACACCAGGGACCAGAGCAACACAGATGTGAAATGGAGGAAACTTTCAGACCACTGGAACTTCGAGAAGAATCTATAAGTTTTCCTTAATATGCTTCTCCCCATATAGGCGGCTGTGGAGGCATCAGGCTGACCTAATAATAACAGCTAAGGATAAGATGCTACACGATCCAAGTTTTAAATCCCAGCTCAGCTACTGACTTAGAGTGTGAAGCTGGGACAAGCCACCTAAATTCCTATGGCACCAGTTACACACAGGAAAAAGAACAGGGAACATTGCAAGTGTAGCAGGTTGTTGTTAATAATTCCTGGTAAGCACGCCAGTCTAAAACAATACCTCTCAGTTTCTGGAGTTCATAAAGAAGGAATTTTATAGAACTGTTTAAGAGGAATTCAGAGCATTTATGATCAAATCTGTTTATCTGCATATCATGCTGATGAGCCTTAATAAGGCTGTCTGTGGTTGCTAAATTTGACTTTATATACACAACATAGAACTCAAATCTACATAGGCAATTCTCCTTTTCCATATTCGCATTTCCAAAATTTATAGAGACTGGTGGCTCATAAAAGGAACCATAATCCTGGAAAGTGATCCTTGTAAGATGTCTGTCTAGCTATCATTATAAATGGAATTTAAAAGCCATGTGAGTGCAATGAGCTCCCAGGTTGAGTAGTTTTCAAAATGCAGTAGAGGACACAATGCAGAAAAACTGTGGATCACTTATAACACAAATGCTGTGCAATGCATGTGCAGTGAGGTGGGATAGAAGTAGGCAGAGCAGTGGAGCAGTCAGTAGGTACTGTACAAAGCAGATTGTCAGGTTTGAGCTGGTGAGTGTTCAGGAAACAATGCAGGATGTTGAGAGATGTTATGTTATGTCCTGATGTCCAGGGATATCTGATATCAACATGAAGGGTCGAAGAGGGAACAAAGTGGGGAGAGTAGATTGCACAGCAGAAGTTATGCATTAATGCTAGCCATTAATCAAAGATGCACACACTATACTACAATGTCTTATTTACAGGAGTAACTCATGAAGAGCCAATTCTGTATGTATATCATGGCAGTTTTGTGATACATTTACTGTTACGCCGAATTTATGCCTTAAGACATTTAAAAAGTGATTATATATTTTTACCAGTTCCTTGTTATTATCCTTTGACAAAACGAACCAATGAATGATTAAACAATAAAAATAGTAATTATTACATTTATTAAGGACAAATAAGATCAGAATTGTTGAAAACTAAAGGAACAGTAAAGGTTTAATGAAAAAGTGAACAATGCAACCCAACAAAACAGCTCTTTTATTAGATCAGTCTCAGGAAGTGTAGGCAAATATTATTTTAGGACAAAAATGTATATGCATGAATCTAAAGCTCCTAAAAAATGAATGCACCAGTGAAAACTGAACACCTTAAATGCCAAAAAGAATTATTTGGTCTTTAACTTCTGTATTGTGCTGGAATATTTCCCATTTAGAAAAGAAAATGGTGACAAATAATCCTAGCAGGCAAGGAAAGGCTGCTTCTCATGTTTGAAGATGAACATCATTTGTATCAGTTTAACAGGGGAAAGCCAGTCGAAATGATTAAGGAGGAATTTGCGGGTTTGCCTTTGCCAAAGGTCTGTGGAACAATAGAGAGAGAAGGTGAAACTAAAGCAAGGAGAAAAAAAGAGAACATTTCATTTCTTTTGTGCCATAAAATGATGTCCAAAGGCCCGAGTTATTAACCTTTTTAAAGTGTTCAAAGATGGGCACAGTACTCATCTATTGGGCAATAAAAAAGAACGAGAAAAAAAGCAAGCCCAGGTAATCAATGAGGAGAAGGAGAGGTAGGTTTTCTTAACATTTTATTTCTGATAGATGGGTATGATGTGTATGCTGGGTAACAACTTCTTCAAAGAACAGCCCAGCCAGGAACGCTGGTTCACGTAAGGTTCACCTATTATACTGCCCTGAAGCCAGCTGGGGGCTAACCAGCCTGATAACCCCAAGCCGCCACAGCACAGGCCCAATGATTTTTACATCAAGCTGCCTGATGTACTGCTCCGCCATCTACCAATCCCTCTCTAATATTGATCCATTCTTAAATGAGCCTTCCCTGCTTTGTACCATGAGCAATAATTAAAAAAGCAGCACATTGATTTTAACTAATATTATGAGGGATCTGGATGTGCACATGCTTACAAAATAGCAAAGGCTTTACCCATCATTCATAGCAAAACAAAAGATCTTGATTAAACTTTAGACACAGGGAAGAGAAATGTGCGTACAATCGAACATGTCAAAACTTGTATCTATTTAGTTATATTGTAAATCTCAGGCTCCGACACCTAGGGGACTAGTGTGATATAATTTCTATTAAAACAACTAAACAAGTCAATAGACTCTAACTCTGCCATTGCACGTTTTGCATGACAATTATTCCAAAAACTCCCAGGGTCGAGGACCTTTTTTTTTATATTGTTGCTGTCCTGGATTTGCATAAATGATCAACTCACATTTTTCTATGCAGTTCATAATTTCTTAATCTGTATTTCAATCACCAGAGATGTTTCACTGGCTTAGTGATTCCCTCTTTTTACACATATTTCAGCATATCCAAAATGTGTATTCTATGGCCATTGAAGACTTTTGACATATTGGTTTGTTTCAGGTAAGTGCGTCAAGCATACAGAAATTACATGAAATATATTCCTTCCCTTCCTCTTTACAGTACTACATTAGCATCAAGCACATGGAGACTCCTAGGGAAATGGCTTAGAAAGGTCAGTGCCTAGACAAACAACCTGGAGAGTGCTCTTCCTAATCCAAGCACAGCAAATTGTAGTTCTCTCCAACACAGAAAAAGCCATGAGAACTACATATCTCAGGGGCCATGTGGACCACAGTGGCCAACAGAAAGTTCTCTGAGATTTTGAGGCACACTTGAAACACCTTGTATTAAAACCTAAGCATTTTAAAAGGAAATGGAAGGTTATTCTGTTCCCCTTCTGTGTCTAATGGTTGTGTGAGCTAACTCTTAAATATTGCATTTTAAACTGTAATAACACCTGTAATTACAATGCTAGCTCCTTTGTATTATTTTTTAAGAAGATAAAGAAGTTTGTCAAATATCAATAGCCATATTTTTTTATATTTTTCTACATTTTACTCTAATATTAACAATACAATGTAAATCCAGCCTAGTAAAACAGAACATTAGACAATAACTAGAGATACCACTATATTAAGCAGGCATGTACAGAGTTGTTGGGTTTAGACTGAAGTACTCATGTGTCTAACACCTTCTATAAGCCACCACAGTCTGACCACTTTCATGCAGGTCTGGAACCACATAACTTCTGGTCTTATTGTTTTACAATTAAAGATCATACAAGATTCAAAATGCTGTAGACCTTTGGTTGGCAAATATATTGCTGTGGAGCAGAACACATGAGGGTAGACACTGTTTGACTTTACTCTGTTTTATTCACATTACTGTACATTACCATTCTCTAGAATGAATCAGTTCTCTGTAAAGATATCATCTTAAACAGAGCAGTTTAATAGTAAATGAATAGTTCAAAAATTGTCTGTATTGTTAAATAATTATGCATTTATTTAGCTGACTTTTTATACAAAGTAACTTAAGTCAATTATATATTAAATCTGTGCTACAGGTAAATAATGTCTTCATTGAAAGCCAAATTTATTTGATTCATTTACAATAATTTTAAACGCTCTTCTGCAAGAATGCAAATTATATTCTTGCTGATGTTGCACGAAATGAGTTCATGCTAAATATTTACACTTGGGTTCAATTCCGTTGATTCCTAACTACAGTATGTTGTGTGCGCTATTTTAAAGGAGAATACTTTGTTAACTTATCAGTAGACATAATGTATGCATGTAAAATACATGTCACACAATTGTATGACAGCCTCCAAGTGCTTGCTTAAAAACAACAATCCGCAAACATGCAAACAGTGTTTTAAAATGGTTACAGTTGGGATTCAATCAGCAATTCTTTTAGTATGTATCAGTAACTATGAGAGCTATGCAGGACAGAAGTACCTAAGCCACAGGGTATCTTTGGATTGGCACAAAGTTCTTGACCTTCTCAGTGGGAACCACCTCACTCCTCTGATCAATGCTTCGTCTGCACACATCATGGAGGAAGAAATTCTGTCTTTGTACCACCATACTGGTATAAGTGGCAATGTTGAGCAGATCAATGATTGACAATTTAAATTTGCTAGGGTAAAAAAAAATGCTGTTATTAAAATAGTTATTGGACCTGTTTTTGTTGTAGATATAGATATAGATTTTTATAGATGTATTTGATCTTTTCAAGAAAGCAAAACATTTTACAATAGAGAGAAAAACAATGTGTATGTAAATCAGAGTCTCAACAGCATAGCAGTGAAACCCAAATCCATGATAGCAAATAATCTGACCTAGAGGAAACATGTAGATACTAAACAGTAAAAGTCCTAGCACAGAACCTTGTGGAACACCCTGTGTAAATAGGACAACCTTAGGTTTAAAACAGGCAAGATTTACAAATTGGCTCCAGTAGCTGAATGGGAGCCAGATGAATGAATGGAAGTACCAGTGATCGCTAGATAATTTTCCACGTGATCTGGCAGGATGCTGTGACTGTCAGTATCAACAGCTGCACTTAAGTCCAAAAGGAGAAGAATATTAAGTGACCCAAAGTCAGAAGCCATCAGCAAATCATTAACTATCTTAACAAGGGCTGTTTCTGTACTGTCTCTGTCTAAACCCTGACTGAAAAGGTTCAAAGAGCTCATTAGATGCAAGATGAGATTGTAATTGAGCTGCCACTGCCAGTTCCAGAATTTTTGTTAGAAAAGGCAAATTGGAAATAGGATGGTAGTTAAGTACCTGAGGACCAGGCCCTGTTTTTTTTTAACAAAGGTGGAAACATTAAGCCTAAAGGAACAAGAGCAGATTTCAGAATCTCACTTGTAAGGTTAGTAATAAATGGACAAAAAGCAGGGATGCTAGATTTTAGTAGGGACCTAGGTCAAAACACTGTTAAAGTACGAGATATCATTTAGCTACTTAAACAGTATAATGCAGTGTACTTTAATGAACAAAGCTCAGACCTGTGAGAGTAGAGGTGGGCATACAGTAGTTATCATGACTGCATTAGGTGAAGTCACCAAGTAGATTTATTCATCATATTGCTATGAGAGAATTGAATTAATGTGTTATTAGCAATATTTATGAAGGTGAACCATGGACCCTTAGGTACAATACAATATAATAATTGTGCCAAGCTGTAATTTTAAAATACTGTACAATTATTACCTAGTATGCATACTTAAATGTCTAAGCCTTTGGTCTCTTACATTTGAACTAAGGCAAGGTTTAAAAACCAGAATATTGTGTGTACATAAAACAAACATTAACTAGCATGTTAAAATGATTTTTTTTACTTTAAAAAAAATCATTTTTCATGTCTAATAGGGACTGCAGCAGAATTTTAAGTTGCCCACAGTAAAATACAAACACGCAATATATCACAGATATTTCTGATCACCAGAGGAGGTGACACGTTGAAGCCGTTCACAAGAGGAATAAAGAGAGTGTTTCAGATTTCCTGGGGTGTGAGGTATTGAGAGAGGCAGGAGAAATGTTATGCTTTCTCGCGGCAGTATCAAACACAGGGCCTGCCCTTTAGTGTTGACAGGCGGCCTTGTTAACAGCAAGCAGGTGGAAGGAGCCCAGATGGATTCCTGGCTCCTCCAGAACAATCACTGATGTTTTCATTGGCAGATATGATATTTTCCAGCACATTATCTGATGGGATGATATGCTATGACAGCTCACAGTAAAGTACCCCTAAGCGCTAAATTACTCCAATTACGTTTGAGTAGAGGTTGTCCATACAAGGGGACAGGCTTGGTGTTCGAGTAGAAATGAAAGCCAATAATCTACACATAAGCAGACCCTAGAGCACCCTCTTACTCTCCTTCACTGATGCTCTTCATAATCCTTAGCATATGGCCTGTGTTTTGACGGGCATGAAATTACATCAAGGTCATTTTTAATAACTGTCGATATTCCCAGAACAGCGGTCAGCCTTATTGACACCTAAGTTAGGAGAGCCAGGGAGTTGTAAAGCAGAGGACAGAGTCTGCCTGGGAGAGCTGATCCACAGGGAGATAGATTATTATTGATATTAGTAAATTGGTATTGATATAGATTTGATGAGCGTTGAGCAGCTGTATAACAGAGAAGCACATGAATGTCAATTGCAGCTCACAGCTAGTTTTAAATGTGAGCATTGTTTTGTTTTACCATTATGCTTTTATTCCCCCTTTTTTTAGTACTACCTTAGAATTTGAAAAGACAAACTAAAAGCAAAATATTTCAGCGTTTTTCCTGGACAGTAAGCTGTACAAAACAAATGTAAGCATAAACTGCTAAAATATTATTACATGAAAATTGTGGTGTTCTTTGGCAAATTGAAATTAAAATATACGAAGTACATCTAAAGTTGTTAGTGCCCTTTGGTCCCTCTGTGTTTTATATAAATTCAGTTTATGCTTTACCCTGCACAAACTCTTCTATCTTAAGGTATTTCTAATAAGAGCAGAACAAAGTATTTGGCTTCACTTTGGAAGATAAAAAAAAACCCAAACGTATAAACAGCTTACTTAGGTTCAGCATTACAAAACCTGTCATTTGCTGTTACAGGTACTGTAAGTGTTACATTAATGTGGCATTATTATGCATTTATAATTCAATAAATAATATATATATTTATTTTCCACAGCTGTACAAATATGTGATATTTAGGCGAAGAAAAAACAATACTGTACAGATATAAGTTATGGTTGTATTTCTTATTAATCTTTTTTACATTATTGTAGAATTCTCTAATTATGGCTGCATAATATACATCCAGGAAAGTAAAGTAGAACTGTGTGGCAGCACTATGTTCTTGAATCTGTTCCCACATTATTGTAAGAGCAGTCACTGGCTGTGATGAACAAGTCTTTGTCAATAGCCAGAGGTGGGGCAAAGCCCAGACAGACTGCGACCCTCTCAATCCTACCATCAACACGTTCAAAGTAGAAGTCTGGAAAGCAGGATAATGCTGTATAAGAAAAGGGAATGCGGATACATGACTAAAATCTCCAGGAGGTGTTGCACACATACAGTAGTAGCAGTATCCTGATACCAGCTACTATGGTGAAGTCCACAGTGCCTGCACAGCTTGTGGGGTACAATAATAATCTCCAATATGAACAAAAAAGGCCAGGATCACTGAGCTAAAATTCACTACTAAGGGTATGATTCTGCCAACATTTGATTTAGCAAATGTCATCATTTAGTAATGTCAAGTAAGAAGGAAAAAAAAAGAAGAAATTCCTTGGATTTGTTTATTGAGTAGAAGCTCAAGTCTTTTGGAGTGTTACTTCCACATTTTTGAGAGCTGGTACGTGTTAGCCTGAGATTGTATAGAAATTCTCTTTGATTTCTGAGGAGCTTGGCTGCAGCTGCCTCTCTGTACACCTTTCAGTTCAGATTTCACTTTTGCGCTGGACCTGACAGTCCCAGCGCAGGGGAGCAGACAAGGCCCTGCAGATCTGTCAGCACAAACTCTGCAGCCGAATGCACTCTCACTGAAGGGGAGAACTGGACTGGAAAAGGTTTAGAGATTGCTTAAATGTTGGCATGTGTTTAGGGTTTACAGTTTAAATGTATTTAAAATATTAAAACAAACTAGTCCTGGTCACAAACTACAGTACATTTTGATTTGTGGAATGACAACAAAACAAGAGCTGAGAGCTCTTTGATGAAGCCTTATCTTTTTTCCCCTTTAAAATTAAAAGGAAATGAAATACAGAAATACAGTTTTTCCATTATAGAATTGATATAAAGTCTTAGTAACAAAGTAAATTCGTGAAATAAATTAACATTAGTTTTTTTTGTTTAATCTTCTGCCAGTATCTTTCCCTTCCCCTACTTTTATTATGTCACTTAATGTAAATTTAATTACTGTTTGAAGTCCTATCAGTGTGTGATTTTAGCATTCAGTCTCTTATTCAAATGTCAAACTCAAAAATGGTATTTATTGTTGATATAAATATATATTTAAATATACAAAAATACACATAAATGACGAGGGCATAAAATCTGAATTAAACTAAGAACTGCAGATAATATGCTTAGGAAAATACTGTAACAATAGATAATACATTTTAAAAAGTTGAGAAGATGGTTTCTGAAAAGTGGAATTCAGTTTCCATGTTTATTTCTTTGCTAGATATCCCATAAGAAATGTCAATACAATGTTCCTGTGCGAAAGCACTACTGTGAAGAAAATTTCAATTTAAAAAATCTCAATTTTTAGACAATAATGCCTGTTTCAAGATAATCATAATAATAAGAAGAATATGAATAATACGAATATATTCAATATATTGTTTAACTGTTTTTTTTATTCAATTTCCTGTTAATTATCGTGATGACAAATATCCTTTTTTGGCTGTAATTTTATTTGCCTGTAAAGAAAAGCAAATTTTGTCTAAAATATTGAAAGAAAATACAGCACTGAACTGCTCGTGTTTGTGAGAGTACACATGTTCTAATACACTGTGTCACTTTTGCAGAAATGACTCGAGGAAAGAGTTTCTACATCACATTAATAGACAAGAGAGACTTTAGTTTTCCAAGCTAAAAAACAGAATTTCAGTTACAATTTAGACAATTAGTAAAAAGTGTCAAATTTAATTAAAGAAATCGTGCTTTTTAATTTGTGTCACAATGTCAGATAATTTCATTCTGAGAAGATTTAATTATTACTAGGTGCGTGAACATACTGTATGTGCATTTGGAAGTAAGACCGGGGTATTTTTACCTAAAACTCGATTATTTCTAGCTTCCCACAGACCGATGTTCAGAACATCAGCTATTAATTATATTTAAATATTCAAATAAAATCAAATTATAGGAAAATGGTCTCTTTTTATTCTATGTGAATGATCGAAATAGAAATGGAAAATTAAGACCGTATATATTTTTTATATATATACAAATATGTATATTTGAATATATTAATTCACGCGGAATACGTTTAAATTAAGCGCATTTAATTCTTTAAACGACCAAACTGTTATAATATATAATGTTAATTATAGCGGCAAAAAATGTACAATCTAAATTGTAACACAATCGAATCTCTTTCAATTACTGAAAATTGTGTTGCAGAAATGTATGTTCAATTAGTTTGAAAACGGTCATGCTTATGTTTTGACATCATATAAACAGTGTTTTGTTCTGCATTTAATTTGCGATTGGGGGTCTTTCATTGAAGGGCAAATTCATCCACCGTGAACTCAAATTTTTATCCAAATGGTTAAGCTTCTGCCTTTCATACCGTTACTGAATAGGTTATGGGAGCCAAGACTGCCATCTAGTGGCATTGAGTATTATTTTAATGTAATTGTTGCTGGTTTGATTCACAGCGCGCATTTTTTTACGCGTTACTCGCTGTGAAAGCAATAATATTGTATGAAAATGAGTAGAAAATAAATGGCCTGTGCGAGTTTTCCATTTAGTGATTTTAAACGTTTTTAACAAAGTTTATTTTATGCGTTATACTCCGTGTTACATCTACCACATCCTATTTAAGGTGTGAAACGCTGAAGAATAGATTAATATTCGTAATCAAATATATCCCTTGCTTTATTTCCAATGAAAAGGTATCAATTAACATTAATGACAGTTCAGTTAATTAGTAAGATGTATTCATCAGCTTAATATTCCTTTTCAGATCTTAAAATCTGAAATCCTTGTTATGGTCCGTGCCTGCTTTCACTGAGCACAGATCAAGAAAAGTATACAGTTTATAGCAGAAAAAAATACTATTTCAGGTATAACTGGTGTAGTTATAGACGAACATCAGCGCTGATGCATCAATCTCAGTTTCTGAAACAGGAAAATATATTTAAGTGTGCCTTAACTAATTTAATTAAAGAAGAAAATCAAAGAAAACCTATCCACTCTTAGATTTGTGGAAATTTAGGATGATAAGGAGGTTTCATTTAATCTTTAATAAACCTCCACTACATTATAATGTACATACCAGCTACATAACAGTATGTACTGTATAACATTATACTGTACATAACAGCCTTAAGAGTGAAAACTGTAGTGTCAAAAATAATCTTATAAGAGCACTGCATTCTCCATTGCTTAAAATCCCAAAATGCATGTACTGTAGATTCTTGCTTTAACCTAATAAAATTAAATCCTAGGTTCTAAAAACATGATTATTTTAAGGATATCCATGTTTCCTCCACAAGCTTTGTTCCTGGTGAGAACGGCTGCAATTTATTAATTCAAAATTTAGTTGTCTTGTTAGTACACTTTATGGCTTGCCAATCAGTTTTAAACTTTTCCACATACTTCCACATACAGTACTAGAATCTGCTGTTTTAAAAGGTTGAATTGTAATATGTTTTTTTAGAAAGACCGTAATATTGAACACATTCAATGATTTTCTTAATTATAAATGTCAATTACTCTGCTACTAATTATTTGCATGTTGTGCATTTTTTCTTATTGTCTGAGAAGTGCCAATAATTCTGGAATATAGCAAAATATTAATATTAATTTTAATACGTTTAAGACAAAGATATGGCAAATTATATATTAAAGTAAATAAAAAGCATAATAAGATTTCTAGAAGATAGAACTTTTGTTTGTAACTAAAAGCTTTCCTTAAACAAAATACAAACCTTTCCATGACTGATGTTGCTACTGTATTTATGGCCATAAGTGGTTAAGATACTACTTTAATAAGGCTGCCTATTTAATAAAGGAAAGTGATTAATTCAACTTTGGGTCAAATATAATCAAATTTATGGTCATAAAAAGCCAAATTAAAAATTCAGCTTCACTTAGGGCTTTCAGAGAAATGTTAAACATGCATTTACTGTCTCTTAATTTCCATTTTAAAAGGGCTTGAACTGAAATGCAATCTTAATGTACCACTAATACTGTACTTCAATGGCAGGAAAACATCCATTAGGATCCAATTGGATATTTCCCTCAACTTTCTTAAAGAAGAAAACAAAACTGTATTCCACAAGCCCCACGAGAATTCTTAGAGTAAAATAATGAATTTCAAAGGATACAATGGTGTAGCATTTTCTAATAACAAAAGAAGAACTAGTATTTTCATTCAAAGGAGTTGCATTGTATTATAACATTTAATAGTAAAAGAAAGAAATATTTTAACATTCAAATATACTGTATATCAAATACAAATTTACATTCAGGTAGCTTTGATGAATCTATTAGACACAAAGAAGGATCCAAATCTAATTATTCAAATCTGTCAAACCCAACACAAGCTAAATAAACATACTGAACCATGGCCAAATGCATAGCAAAGCTAACAAGTACTACTGTTTTTTTCTAGAATTATCAAGTAATACACAATACTTTGGATCCACACCTGAAGTACATTACACAAGGATGTGATCAGGGTACTTCTCCTGAATTAAATACAGTGATAAAAAGCCAAACTCTTAAAGTTCAGTCTCTTCAGAGTTCTTTTTCCTTTTAGAGTCTGTGACTTGACACAGCAAATATGCCTTCCCTTTACTCAGCGCATAGAAGATAATTACATCTTAATTCATGTGTCACTTTGCATTTATGCAAAATTTAGTGCGGATGTTTATTTAAAGGTGCTACACTTGGATCATTTTTATTGTCTGAGACGGAGGGGAAATGAGTGCACTGACCTTTACTAGGGCCGGCTGTTGAGAAGCCTAAAATACTTTTCGACAAAGTTCTTGCCCTGGAAATATGCTAATTCCACCTGCAATGCCAATTTTCTCTGTCCCCTTTATTTTCCCACAGTCTAAATGCATTCTAATTATAAGCTGAGGGATGTGTGTTTAATACACCCTGCAAAGTCCTGTCCAGCAATTTTATGGCCTTGAACTAACACATTTTAATTTCTTGTCTGTGTTCCTAGTTTTCTGTGTCACCTTAGTGCTTAATATTTACACAGATTTTTAATCATTCCATTCCCTCAATTTAATTAAGACTTGCAATTAATTTGGGGTCTTCAACAGATTTTCAGCTGGGTCTTCAGCAGATATTCGTCTAATGAAATTTAACATTAATTGACAGATTTATATGCCTTTCTACAGCAGTGGCATTTTGTTGTGTTTTGTGAACTTTGTAAGTGTTTTCTTTTCTCACTCCCCTTACATGAATATTGTCCGCTATAGATGAATCCCACATTAACCTATATTAAGATTAATTGTTTTAAGTTAGAATTAGTTGATCTCATTTAGTCAGCTTATGGAAAACATAGAATATTGACTGTTTTTAACAAATGTCAACAAACACAGTTAGACCTAGCAATGGGCAAACAAAAGGAATTAAATTTGTTATTAAAGTTATTGCAGTATTGTCTAGCTGTGTTAGCACTGGAGCCTTGGGTTCAATTCTTAGGTTGTTACCTGTGTTCATGTGTTTTTTCTCTCAAACCCAAAGATCTGGTCCAGGTCCATTGGCTTCTAAGAAAACTCACACTCCATGGTGAGAGCAAAGCACTGATATCCTCTCCTGGGTGTATCCTGCCTTGCGCCAGTTGCTTGCCAGGGTAGGTTTGACCTACTCTGTGACCCTCAATTGGATAAAGCAGTTAGAAAATGGATAGATGTTTTTTACCTGTATATCCAAATTAAAGAGTCTGGTAGGATGGCTGCAGCTTTTACAACACACAATTTACTTTACGTTTGCATCATACTGTATGTGTATGTAACAAAAAACAAAAGCAAAAAATACAGACAACAGCCATCCACCATCATGTACAGTATGCCAGGATCAAAACAAATTGTAACTTGTTTTTAACTTCTGGAGACTTACAGTAGTTGACAAATTGCAAACGTATTTCTTGGTTAATTTGTATAAAGCTAAGATATTTTGAATCCTGTTGGCAATACAGTATATCTTTATCTCACTGAGTGAACACAAACAGCTATTGTCCCTTCTTTTTTACAAATACAAATACTGTACACTACTGCCATTTTATACCTCCAGTCTCAGCAGTCTCAGCATTCTTAAAATTGCATTTTGAAATACTTTATTAATACTGACTCTAATTAAATGGTTAATTTTGTCACATTTGTCTTCTTATTGAGTTTAGAAACCACTACGTATATATTTTAAAAATACATTTGTAGGAAAAAAAAACATAATTTAAAAAGGTTTGGTTTTAATCCACAATTTCTGACATTCTAACTTCATATGGAATATATAAAATTTTATTAGTATGTGCGTGAGTAAAGGCTAGATCACAAAAGATCGGCATACGGTAGATGTGACATTGTAATAATGATTGTTTCTTTCTGGATGTGATGTTTCCCTGTTCTGTATAGGGTTTTTTTTTCTTGTGATACTAACTTTATACTACAGTGTACTCTGAGGTATCTTATTGTTCTTCTGCAAACAAGAAGCTGCTAAACTACAAACAGCTGCTCTTACTTAAAAGTAACACAACTTAAACTTTGTCGTTCAGTCAAATGACTACAAGAGAGTAGTAGTCAGTCTTATGACTTAGGGACATTGTTCATA
>NC_090705.1:18351935-18354435 GCF_040954835.1 Lepisosteus oculatus
CCCTCTTCCCTTGTGATGTCCGAGCACTTTTAAGTATCAAAAGGCAGAGCACAGTCATCTGAGCATCTTTCTATAATACCTGTGCATATATTCATACAGAAATACAGTTTGTTGCAAATGTTATTTATGCAAGTGTACCAAAGGATGGAATAAATATAAAACGGTCCTGCAGCCCCGCATTGTACCCTCTCAGACTAACATTGGACATTCAAAACCTACTTTGGACAGGAAATAAACATTGTATTGCATTCAGCTTCTTTAAAGTAAACATTTTTCCCATTTGTTCATTGCCCTCCTCCTTTATGTATTGTGATAATTTGTAAAAAAAAATAACAGTCAAGATAATTCTGGGATCTTAAACTATCCCCTGTGAAGTCTTTAATTTGTGCAATCTCTGGGTGTGTGTGTTTTTTTTTGTGATACAGCAGGAACAAAATGGGAACAATACATCCTGATGAGAGTATAGGGTGTTATTAAAATATGTAATTTGTACTTCTATGGAAGCTCACTTCCTTAGTCCTGGACACGGTGCCACCCTTTCAGCACAGTCACAGTCTGGTAGAAGATTAATATTTCAGAACTTGTCATGGGCAGTTTCACTTGACTCTGTCACTGCCTGTGTCTGACAAGCTATTCATCATGCTGCTAAGTGTCAGCATTAAATTATCCCTGCTGTTATGACAGCAACATTATTCATCAGGATTACTGCCTCCGAACAAGCCTGCTTACAGCTGTTACCATCTTCTGTTCTTTATCGATCTCTGTTCTTTCTATTACTAAAAGAGGCTATCTACATGAAAATTCACACCTCGCATGTTGATGCCTGGGTCCAGTGTACTGAGGGAAGAAGAGATAAAGAAGTACTGTACAGACTCTCTAGAGGATAGATGTGTAATGAAGTTGTGGATGGAAATTGTATGCAGCCCGAAGGGCAGTGAAGTGTGGTAGCTAAATTATTTTTTCAGACACAAGCAAATAATCTGCTTCTGCTATTATGAGAACTCAATGCATTTTATTGCTCAATGCATGAAATTGCTATACTTCAGAACGGCATAATCCCTTTTTAAAATATGCCTCGACATATTGATTTACCTGCTCTATATACACTTATACTTTCTTCTCAATTAAGCAGATTCCCATTTTCTTATTAGCTTGAGGATTACATACACTGTATCAATGTTAAAAACAGACTGCATAAATAAATGATAGAAATGTAATCTAGAGATGTTAACGATGTATCACCACTGTTTTCTATGTAGAATTGCATTTTTAGAATACCAATTAGTCTTTAAAGTGTCTGTACCTGCACTTTGACACTTGCGTTCTGAAGTAAAAAGCTAATATTACAACATAATATAAAGAAAAATACTGTATAAGATACTTGCAACCGTGAACGTAATAAAATGCAAGTCTGCCATAAAGAAATGTTAACATAAATGCCTTTTCTCAATTTCCCTGTTCAACACATTGAAGTGAGAAATTCAGCACCCTGTTTTGTTTCTGATGCATCAGATTCACCTGTGTGGCTCCCACTAGCTTTTTACTGCTCCATCACATAGTTTACCTACTTTTCAGATGTAGCCGTATTTGCTAAAATATCTTATTCCAAGTGTCTCATTCTACAATTTGAAGCATTAAAACAGATCTTAAAATTCTTCATTTATTAGTTTATTACTTCTTTTTAAGTTATGTTAATAAAGGTGTTTAAGTTTGCACTGTAATGTATGTCCAAGAGGCACCAAGGGCAACTTAAGGAGCATTTTCAGCACAGTTGAATTAGGGGTAGTAACCGCCCCCCAAGGAGGCTACCAACTGCATGTTGAGGCAAATAAAGGCAAGTAAGTATTCTAGAGACACTTTTGCCTGCTTGCCTCAAAATAAAACAGCCAGGATGCCCTTTTTTTACAGGCATTTTAAAATACTTTAATTTCAGCTGCATTACCTAAGCTCAAGCGTGAAAGATTGCTTCTAGGTGTTAAGCTTAAATGTATCTTCAGTACTTAGAGTCCTCATCTTATTTCAAAATAAACATTGAAAACAAGTGTGAGGGTGCCTGTGTGATAAGTATTAAACACATGTTTCAAACAAATCAAAAGATTTAAAGCATTAAAGAGGGCTTGTGTAAAATGCTGCAAAATACTAAAAAAAAAACTGTGTGAAGTATGCTGCAACATGGCATTCTTTTTTTCTTCTTTCATCTTCATCAATATCAGGAGGTCCAGATTTTGTTATTCTAAAGCCATGCGAAATCAACATTCAGAATGCCATAGACATAATCCCGTGCAGTGTATGGAGTAATTCCTATGACACGGGCAGGCCGTACAGGTATTAGGTAGAGCAACCAGAAGGAACACAACAGCTGATCAACACATGGTCCTTAAGAGGATTCATGTTCAGGAATTATCTCTCTTTGCATGTGGAACTCCCCAGGGGTGGGTTGGACTGTGACACTGCCTGAACCCAGCTGCATTCAGACTGCTTTTGGAAGAGATGAGGCACC